>NC_030435.2:13500226-13715226 GCF_001660625.3 Ictalurus punctatus
GTGATATCGGCCGATACCCATACCGATAGTTCCGCCTTTGTTGCCTTCTTTTAAATGAATAACAATTAATTCCACAATTCTGAAAAAAATGCAAATAAAAACTTTATTCTCTCCATTTGAACAAGTTTTTTCCACAGTAACTGGTCTCATAAACAGAAAACACATTACTCTAATTAACATTAACACATTAACTAAATTCTGAAGATTAAAGTAAGATTTCTGAACTTACTGAATGTTATTAATTCATATTAACATTGACTGAATTCTAAAAAACCTCCTGTTAGTCTCACATTCACTCACCACAAACACAAGCATTTCTACTTCATCACTGAACATCACACTGGTCATATATAATATAGACTTTTTATATATTAACATTAACTGGATATGAAATATACTACTCTACAAATATATTTTTCTGTGCAATATATATACTTTTTGTTAACTCATCTGCATTTAAATCTTTCAATGGTGTACTGGCCCTTTAATTCAACTCGAGCAGTGCGGCAAAAAAAAAAAAGACTAGACGCCGAAACTCCCGCTTCACTGCTGTTCACTTCCGGTGTAAATTTTTAGCAGTGCAGAGATTACAGAGCTTACAAACTGCAGTTTTGTCATCATTCTACACAAAACACATCATCTTTACACACAGCACGAAACTCGTGTCTTTTCCCGCTTTCTTTTTATTGACTGGATACAATCGACCCTGAACATCGGATGTTTTTAAAGTATCAGCTGATAGCGTGAAAAATAGGCTTTAACGGCTGATACATTGGTGCATTAATAATAACTGTGCACTGATGACCCATAACGTTGCTGGTTTTCTTTTACATGTTTTTATAACGATGCTGTTAGATTATATACGCAGCATGACTCCTTTCCTGTAAAAACAAACCTGATTGGTTGGAGCGAGACCATACTATGATCGGTCAGTGCAATGTGGCGGTTATCTGATTGGCTTGAGTAGACGGTGGGCGGAGTCCAACTATTTGTGGATTTGTGTGCACTCTTGACACTAGAAATGTTTCAAAACACAAATGTGTGCAGCAATCCACAAATGAATGCAAGGCAGAGTTGTGTTTGTGACGTAAAAACATATTTATTTTTTTTGCAAATCTCATTTTATTTCATCTCTGTGAAACTCCTAACATATATTTGTGGATCTCAATCTATTTATTTGTGAATTTGTTTACGTTTTGTGAATCTCTCTACGTTTATTTGTGGGTCGTAATCTACTCATTTCGCATTATGGAACCTCTAACCCCGTACCGTACACTCCGCCATAAAACTCTGACCTGAAAATTCGCCTGTGAAGGTGACGCATGGTTCTGTGTATAAACCAACAATAAATCAACACCTCGACACGTCTGAAAATCATCTATGGTGAACAGGATGTGGTTTTGTTATGTTCTATACGGTCGATGCGCACCGTTATTCCGTTTTTTGTGTTTTCCTTTGTACTTCGAGATCGGTTACGGATGTTTTGGAATGGTTTACTCCGAGTGTAGCGGAAACCGAGTGTTAACTGGACTGGGCTGCAGGACAGGCGTTCACGCCCGGAGTGAGTGCGTCTCCCTCCAACAGCACGTGACAGGACTTCCTTAAAACTTTCGCTTTTTCCCTGTAAAGTGCGACACTCTCTTTCACACACACCGCTCCCAGTCCTTCTTAAAGCATGGCACACAACACACCACTCCCAGGCTGTAATCTTTATGATATCGCCTGCATTGAGTGAACATTAAACCCTAATAAAAAGCTTCACGTACTAGTTCAAAACCATCAAAGCACAACGCCAGTCCAACCACACGTCTTCTGTATGATGTTACACTCCTAACACCATCTACTGATTTAAAACCCACATATGGAAATGAAGAACTTTTTCATCGATAAGAGTAATAACAAGACGTTGGAGCTTGGGAACAAACAGATCATGGTTTAGTCTGACGCTGCAGGATACCACCGGAAAAAAACCCAACAAAACCCTGAAAGCTCAAGCTCACAGGTTTGTTCACGCTCGCAGGTATTAGTGTAAAACTCAATACAGATTACTTACATGGCGTCTTTCGAGAGGAGTGACGCACTCGAAGAGAAGCGAAAACCATGCATAGACATCTCTTTCCCTCTCTTGCACTCTCTCTCTCTAGCCTCCAACTAATGGTCTCGCTCACGCTGACACAAATACACACATACACACACACACACACACACACACACACACACACACACTCTGTCTCACACGCCCCGGTGGAATCCTAGAGTGGCTGGCAGGATCCTGCTGAAACGCAGCGCACCCCATATTAGGAAGCACCAACTAGACATGTCATACGTAATTTACATTTTGGGGGCGGGAAGCTCAGCACGCAGAGTGTATGCAAAAACACACACACATACACACACACACACACACTTCAAGCATACAGACAAGAGACGGATAGAGACAGAGGCAGAACAAGGACAGAGAAGGAGAGAGAAAAGCTCCTCGGCTCAACGTTTAACCAGCCACGTGCCGTTTTAGTCTAAACAAGAAAAAAAACAGAAGCTGGGTCACATCTTCACCCTGCTTCCTGACACACACACACACACACACACACACACTTGTGTGTCTGTGTGGAGTGACAGCTTTAACCTATTAAATTGACCTGTTTCCTGTGTGTAGCAGACTAGTAGCCCTCCATGGAAATCCAAACATAGCCCACACACACACACACACACACACACACACACACACACACGCACGCGCGCACGCACACACTCAGAAAGTCCTGCACTGCCTGAAGGCTTTCTGTTGCCGCAGCTGGCTTTGCTGTGGAAGTAACAAGGAGATAGGACTAAAATAAGGAAGGAAATCCTTACCTCTCACATTGTGCTTCCCTGTGAGCCAGCTCTGTGCGCGAGTTTGTGTGTGTGTGTGTGTGTGTGTGTGTGTGTGTGTGTATGTGAGAGAGAGATCGTGATCAGATGCAGGCAGCAGGCCGCGACAGCAGAGCCCCAGGCACCAGCTGGACCGTTCTCAGAAAAAGAGAGAGAGAGGGAGGGAGGGGGGGGAGAGAGAGAGAGAGAGAGAGAGAGAGAGAGAGAGTGTGCGAGAGTGAGAGCGAGTGAGCGAGAGAGAGAGAGAGAGCGAGAGAGTGTGTTTCCTAACCTAACATGTATCTGGCTCCTCGCTGCTCCACTGCATGTAGATGTGTTTACTGGTTAATGTGAGCGAGCCCCTGTGCGTACCCCTCTGTGTGCGTGTGAGAGCCAAACACCTCAGTAGTGCAAGAGAGTAAAAGCAAGCGAGGGAGGAAGAGAGAGAGAAAGAGCGTGCGCACGAGAGAGAGAGTGCAGGAGAGCAGCAACAGCAGTCTAACGGCACAACAGTACTGCGCAGAGCATCCAGTTAAGCGACCAATCATGCGCAAGCATAACCCTGCCCACTAGCACCAACCAGGAAGTGTTGTCACAGCACCTCTGGGGGAAGCAGGAGAGAGAGACGGAAAGAGAGGAGGGAGGGAGGAATGGGAGGAGAGAAAGAAGGAAGGAAAGAAAGGTATTTTTTTTAAAAAAGAAAAGAAAATTGAGAGGGGCTGTGTGAGAAACTACGTAGTGCTTTCCTTCAGTCCCTTGAGGTATTCTTCAATGCAGACTGCAGTGATATGGTAAACACACACGCATGCACGCACGCACGCACGCACACACACACACACAAACACACGCACACACACACATGCACATGCACACACATTAACAGCCACCCAGGTCCCTGGTCTCTTATGGGTCTCTCTCTCTCCCTGGCTAATGATTAAACTTGTATAACTTTAATCTTATTAACTCCCATGAGACATGACATCAGGTGGACAGATATCAGGTGGTGTTTATGCACACTAGCTATCGCATGTGCCACTTATCAACTGTATAACAATCTTGAGGCGCATAAATCTCTGTTGAGAACAACACAGAATCATATCATTTCGTTATGATTGCACACACATTCACACACTACTGGCAATTTGGAAATGCCAATTAGTCTACAACGCATGTCTTTGGACTGGAGACCAGAGCACCCGGAGGAAACCCCTGAAGCACGGGGAGAACATGCGAGCTCCATGAACACAGGGCGGAGGCGGGATTCAACCCCCGGTCCCGGAGGTGCGAGGCGAACGTGCTAACCATTAAGCACAATGAACCATTCGGAAGATCTTAATGATTAAAAATAATCAATTTCATTGTCTGTATTTTACTTTATGGAGAGTTGTTCAGCATTTGTGCCATTACTGATTAAAAAAACCTAATATCTACATGGAGTTAATTGAGGAAATTTTTAATAGACTTGGTGACTAAGAACAATTTACTTGGCCAAACCATTCACCGCTACCTGATAACTACTAACAAATCTAACATTTCATACAAGACTAGGCAAAATGCTATGGCTGAATAGTGGAGATGACCTGAGGAAAACTGCATATGGAACTGATAACCAACACATCAGTGCACCTGAAGCATATACACTAAATGCACACATAGCATTTTAGTTATTTATTACATTTTTTAATTGTATTTGGCAGATGTCCTTACCCAGAGCCACTTACATTTATCTCATTTATACAACTGAGGGTTAAGGGCCTTGCTCAGGGGCCCAGTGGTGGCAGGATTTGAACTGTCTTTCTGAGCAGAGGTCCAATGTCTTAACCCCTGAGCTACCACGACCCCCTTTGGCGCCAAGACCTTCGCCCACATCCGGCAACGACTGATAAGCATAGCACAGAACACAAGAAAGCAACCTGAGTCATTTGCTAGGCATATGGACGACCTGGCAGCATGGCTTAGCTGATTATTCTGGAACCGAGAATGGGATGTTTGGAATCACGTCCTTCAAAAGAGCTGTCCTTATAGCCCAATGGCCAGCATTCCTTCGGTCCTCGTCCAAGGAGTGGGAGGACGCTATGTCTACCGGAATGACTGGAAGGTTATTCCAGGCTGATAATGTCTTGGGAGTTGAATCACCTTGTTCGACTGTGACCTCAGTAACGTCCAAAAACAAATCTGCATAGACCTCTGTCAGCTCACATGCACTGCTGATAAACTCTAATCTAGCTGTGACAGCCACCCTCAAAGTGGCGGTGGCTCAAGTGGGATTAGATAGTGACATGCAGCCAGTGGCAACACATGCAGTCTTTTGAACAATGCTGTTCACAATCAAATTCCATAAGACACTGTTTAAAAAAAAATTATTACATAATTTTATTGACAGCTTTAGAGAAGTTTTTTTTTAAATTACACCTCAACACAAGCAGGTCAGTCTGGGTCACAAAACTACCATTGACATTGACAAATCTCTGTGCCCCGACATGTGCTGCATCCAACCCTGATGATCTTCTAGTGAGAACCTATTGTATTGTGTATGGTATATACCTAGTCACTTCTACTGCTAGAATTGGTACAACCACTCTAATCTGTAGACGCTGGTCATGAGGTTGCTGACTGACACCTCACTTCTGGCATTGTGACACCTAGGACAGGACACAGTGCATTTCTGAGCCAACCTGCTTTATGCACAATGGCAAGTGTAGTTAGCACAGTCTAAATTCAAATGTATAAATAAACCCTGCAAAATCTGCTCTGTTTGCCAGGGCTACTTTTTGGACCTGGTGCAAAATAGAACCTGGAAAGGAGAGCATGGGTTTCAGAATTAAGGGTGTACTCACACTCACAGAGGCCCCTTTGAAGAGTTGGACTCAGGCATGGTACACATCTAGTGTGATTACTAACCGGCCAAGCACAGAACTCGAAACGTGACTGTTCTGTTCGAGAACACTTGGGTTTATAACGGGTCTGGTTCTCACATTGTTGATGAAGGGGAATTGTTGTCGGCGAGTAAAACTGTAAATTCTTCCGTCAACATCACCTGCCTCCGTAAAAATCTTCTGAAATGTGCAGCACGATTAGGTGAAAATCACTACGCTGCATAACTGATAAATCTATTAGACAATCCATTAGGCACATGAGAGGGCCGTGTGTTACCAGGCCCCAAACGACTCCACATAAATCATAATGCAAGAGAGCGCTTTTCTTCCTGTTTTCTTCAAAACAAAGGTGCATCGTAATGAAGTAAATGTACTCAGGCCAAGAACGTTAAGTGCAATGTGAGTGCAGGCCAGTGGGAGTGTTTTGGGGGGGGGGGGGGGGGGGGGGGTTGGCAGTCGTGCTTGGGCATGGTTCAAGGCAACCGGGCCTAGTGTGAGTACACCTAGAGAAACCATCACTGGCGAACATACTAGCCATGCAGCACCGATTGGTCAACGTAACCTGGTCCTCTGTTCCTATAGCCACAAAGGCCCCATCCGCCTTACACAAGCTTAACAAGATGGCCACTCTCACCCCGCTCTGAATTCCTCTTGAACACCGGCAAAATCTCTGGTTTAGAACGAAGGGTCCTGCTCAATCTACATTAAAATTCAGAAGAAGAATGATGGTTTCCCTCCAATTCTGTTCGCAGGGCCGAACCGGTTATTAAAAGCTTGCCCCTTCTGTGTGTTAGAGATGCTAGATATAATTCATGCCACATAAGCACATGACGTCAGTGGATTTAGATATTTCCATTTCTCATTGCCCCAGAACACAGATGCTTTTTGAGAGCTGCCTTCC
This sequence comes from Ictalurus punctatus, assembly GCF_001660625.3. Taxonomy (NCBI): domain Eukaryota; kingdom Metazoa; phylum Chordata; class Actinopteri; order Siluriformes; family Ictaluridae; genus Ictalurus; species Ictalurus punctatus. The sequence goes on from NC_030435.2 coordinate 13,506,854, forward strand.
ATGGACAGGCATTCCAATTCAGCTCTACTCTTCAACCTCTCTCTAGTGCCACGTGTGTCTTCGAGATGTATGCAGGCGACCCAGTCTCCTCTGATGGCCAGAAGCATCAGAATACTGGCGTATTTAAACAAGAAAAGAACTTCAGAATATCAAAACAGACGACTTGAAGATGATCAATCCTTGATCATTCATCGAGAATGCTAGACGTCGCTTTAATATGCTATTCACATGAATCATTAAGGCGGCATGAGGTCGGACGGCTCTCTTAGCCATGCGCAGAAGTTCCTGAGGTAGTCCCGCTGTTAGAATAACTGAAGACGACTCATATGCTGGATCTGTACAATGGTGCCACAAACACACTGTCCAGACAAAGTTTTTCCCTAGCCCATGACTGGCCCTGCCATCTACAACCCCTGGCAATAATTATGGAATCATCACACTTAGAGGATATTCACGCGACATTTTTTTACTTAGTGGCAAATAAACAAATCACAGATACACAAAACTATTTTTTGGTTAATAGCTGAACATTCTAGCTTCATGAAACAAACCCCAAACAAGTTAAATTAAATTCCTTCAATTAATGGCAGATATGTCCGTTCTAATGAAACTTATAAAGATGACTGCCTGAAGAAAACAATAAAATTTCCCCACTCGTTTATGATATGGGGTTGCATGTCAGGTGAAGGACCAGGGATAACCTCAACAGTCAATGCACAGGTGTAGATTACAATTTTGGGCACTTTTCTCATTCCATCGATAGAAAATAGGTCTGATGATGATGAAATCATTTTTCAGGATGATAATGCATCTTGCCACAGAGCAAAAAGTGTTAAAGCTTTTCTTCAGGAAAGGCAGATAAACTCAATGACCTGGCCAGCAAACAGTCCGGATCTCTATCTGATTGAACATTTCTGGTGGAAATTTAAAAATTGGTCCATGACAAAGCTGATCTGTCAACCGCTATTCGAGAGAGTTACAACCAGCTTGATGGAGAATACTGTTTTTCATTAGTGAAGCTCATGCCTCAAAGAATTCAGGCCATAATTAAAGCCCAAGGAGGAGCAACATAGTACTAATTGTGATTGTTTTTTGTTGATGATTCCATAATTTTTTTCCTCCTCAACATTAAGTGATTCTATCATTTATTCCTCTACTTGATCTGAGGGAAAAAAATCTGCCATTAAATAAAACAATTTCGTTTAATTTTTTTGAGGTATGTTTCATGAAGCCAGAAGGTTCAGCTATTAAACAAAAGTTGCTTTGTGTCATATCTGTGATTTGTTTCTTTGCTACGAAGTGAAAAAATCAGGATGAGCATCCTCCAAGTACGATAATTCCATCATTTTTGCCAAGGGTTGTATTGCATGTCTTTCTCTCTCTATTTTCAGCAACTAGGCCAGAGTCCTACTTGTGGCTCGAAGATGTCTGGCAAGGCCTTGGTTCTTTCTGATACACACCTGCCATCCCTGAAGAGGAACAATGCATAGTTCTGGACTGGGGGTTAGTGGTGATGTCTGGGGGAACATTTTCAATATATTCCTATCACTAAGCACTTGCGTAAGTTAGAAATAAGATTACAGGTTGTGACGTGTTCGATTTTAGGTCATTGTAGACCTATTTAGAAGTTTTTATTTCCTCTTTCAGCTATTTTTGACTATTTTCAGTCAAGATTTTTCTGTTGCATCCTAAATAAACACAGTAACTGACGTTAACTACAGTTATGTGAAAAAATAAGTACACCCATGGGTGTACGCACTGTTTCACAGCTGATCAACTGTTTGCTTGTCCAAATATGTCCAAAAAGACAGCAATTTCCATGGGGTGTACTTATTTTTTACATGACTGTACATACTCAGAAGCTACACATGTGTCAGAATCAGCAACATGTATACAAGTTGGCAGGTCTGCTGATATGCTTGCTAGTGATTAGAATACCTGAAGTGCCATCTCCCAGCGCAAAGCTGCTACGCCAAATGGACCGATTAAAAAAATAATAATAATTTAAAAAAATAAATTATAATAATAATTATAATAATAATAATGTTTGCTTGTGCCTTTGCACGGTAAACACAATAATGAAAAGTGGAAGAAAAGCAAATGAAACTGTTGTTCTCTGGGCTTCCTGTTTCCCTAGTTATAATTTTCTTCGTCTAATTTATTAATTAAAATTTTTGAAGTAATATTTTTGGTATTCTCTCGTTTTGATCTGGAGTAGATGTATAGATTCATAAAGAATATAATGTTGTTGTTGTTTTTTTTAATTGTGTTTGTTTTAAATGTGTTAAAACCACACAGAGAAACAATGCCTATTCAGTAGTAAGATGCATCTGTTTCATGAGTCTTTCCATGACTGTTTATGCCTCTTTTTGGACTTTTCACCAGAAAGCATTTCAGTTAACAATTCATATTTAATTTAACATCTGATTACCTGTGCTGTTACTGCATGCAAAAATTACATCACAGTCCAACTATTTGTCCTGTGTTGTGGATGCTTAAGTGTAAGGTCTGACTAAAGAACTATTAAGATGTGTTAAAAAAACAAAAAAGTTTAATCCACATGTCAATTTGTTAGCTCTAGCATTAGCATTGTTGTAGGTGACATTGCCATGGTGGTAAGTCTGTGGCACATTTAGATCTGAGGCCAAGGTGACAATCCAGCATTGTTTAAAACATTATCCCTCTCTTTCTTTCTCAGAAATTCATTCAGATATTATGTGCAAGGAAAAAATGTCTTGGCTGTATTTGATTATTTCTTTAGCTCCCACTCAGCTAGCATTCCTCTGTCTGTGTTTCAACTGATGAGCGTTTGAGAAATACTGCAGCGTTTAGTCACAGACAGTGAGGGAGAAGTCACAGTTTCCATTAAACATCTATTTCTAAACATTTCCATTCATAAAAGTGAGGGAAATTTATCCTAAAAGTATCTGTTCCATTATCATTGGTTTTGAATAAGAACACTTTTGGAAATGTACCTCTCACTATTCCACTAGAGAATAAACCTACAGAGTAAAATGACTGAAACAAAGAATACACATCGTCATAGTGATGCTCAGAAGAAGAGCAGTTCGGATTTATCTCAGCAACTCAGAAAATTATTCTGGAAACTTTGGGATTTTTTTTTTTTTTTTTAACAAGACCTAGTCCCCAAGCTTAAACAATTTGTGAAGTTCACAACATCACAGTCTCAGCTACAGCTGCCTAAGACATCTGGTTTGTGAGGCTAGAAACAAACCACACTTTTTGTAGGTTGCTGCATGCGAATTACAGAAAAGGCAATAGACTTTCTTCATGCGTACATGACTACAACTCTGCTACCGTTAATATATAGTTTGACATGTTGTATCATAAGGGACAGGTGATTCATGAAACAAAAACAGTGGAGAGAGCTTATCTCTCACGTTAATAAGACACGCCTTTACACCATAGTGCAGCAGGTAGCATTACAGCCTCACAGTTCCAGGGTCCCAGGTTCAATCCTGAGCTCAGGTTAATCTCTGTGTGGAGTTCTGCATGTTTTCCTAGTGTCCACACTGGTTTCCACCAGGGTCTTCAGTTTCCTCTCACCTCCCAAAAACATGGCGTAGGTGGATTGCCTAGGTGTGAATGTGTGTATGCATGGTGTTGTGTGATGGAATGGTGTCCCACCAGGGTGTATTTCTGCCTCCCTGCCAGTGTTCCTGGGGTATGTTCTGGATTCATAATGAACCTGACCGGGATGTATCCATCCATCTTCTGTACCGCTTATCCTACACAGGGTCGCAGGGAGCCTATCCCAGGGGATTCGAGGTACAAGGACACCCTGCATGGGGTGCCAACCTATTGCAGGGCACAATTCCACACCCACTCACATACTCATTTACACATTAAAGACAATTTAGAAATGCCATCCAGCGTACAACGCATGTCTTTGGACTGGGGGAGGAAACCGGAGTACCCGGAGGAAACCCCGAAGAGCAGGGAGAACATGCAAACTCCACGCACACAGGGCGGAGGCGGGATTTGAGCCCCCAGCCCTGGAGGTGCGAGGCAAACGTGCTAACCACTAAGTCACCATGGCCCCCCAGGATACATATGCTTCATTTATAAGATGTGTATACTGAATATTCTGTATATTAGCATTAACAACACTATGTCACTGCTAATCACCTGCCATGAATAAATCGCTGCCACAGTTCGGCTCAATGACTTGGTGTACAGAAAGCAGTTTTTGTCCAATATTTGACAATGAAATGTCTCTCGGCTTTTAAACGGAATGAAAGCAAGTGTATTTGCATTGGTTACTCTATGCTAACTGTTGTGTTACATGAGGCAGAAAAAAGCATCCTCGTCTTTTACTTCTTCTTCTTTAATTTACTTTTTTACCATTGTACCTCTCGCCTCTACCTATTTCCTCTTTCGTTGACTTGATCTACAGGCCCAATTCCAAAAAAGTTGGGACAGTATGGAAAATGCCAAAAAACTAACAAAAAGAGTCATTTGAAGATTCAATTCACCCTGCACTATATTGAAAACACACTGAGTTTAATTTATCTTTGGAAATATACACTCATTTAAAAGCTGATGACTGCAAGATGAAAAAGTTGGGACAGTCGACTGTTTACCACTGTGTAACATCACCTTTTCTTTTAATAACACTTATTAAGAGTTTGGGAGTGAAGACATCAGTTGGTTAAGTTTAGCAAGCGGAACTTTCCATCATGCATTTCTTCAGCTGGGCAACTGTACGGGGCCTTCGTTACCTTATTTTTTGCGCTTCATAATGCGCCACAACTTTTCAACCGGAGATAGGTGAGGACTGCAGGCAGGCCATGCTACAACCTGCACTATCTGCTTACGCAACCATGCGCTTGTAATCCGAGTAGAATGTTGTTTGGCATTTTCCTGCTCTGAAGGGCAGCATAAGTTGCTCCAAAATGTGTACATATCTTTCTACTTTAACGTTGCCTTCACAGATGTGCAATTCCCCCATGCCATGGGCACTGACACAACCCCATACCATGACAGACACTGACTTTTGGACCTGACGCTGATAACAGCTTGGACGGTCCTTTTCCTTTTTTGACCCGGACAACACGACGGCTGTTTTGTCCAAAAACTATTTGAAATGACTCGTCGGACCACAAAACACGATTCCATCTCAGATGAGACCGAGCCCAGAGAAGTCGGCAGCGCATCTGTACAGTGTTGATGTGTGGCTTCTGCTTTGCATAGTAAAGCCTTAACTTGCATCTGTGGATGCAGTGGCGAATGGTGTTGACTCACAAAGGTTTACCAAAATATTCCCGAGCCCATGTCAGGATATCCAGACTCATGACGGTTTCTAAGACAGGGACGTTTGAGGGATCGGAGATCACGCTCACTCAGAAGTGGTTTTTGGTCTTGCCCTTTACACACAAAGATTTAACTGGATTCTTTATAGAATCTTTTAATTATATTGTGCACTGTACAAGGTGAAATGCCCAAAATCCTGCCGATTTGTCTTTGGGGAATGTTGTTCTCAAAGTGTTGGATTATTCTCTGATGCATCTGTTGGCAGATTGGTGAGTCTTTAGAACATGTTGCATGCATAAATTTCAAAATAAACATTTATCTTAAAAAAAAAAAACTATGCAGTTAATTAGGTAAACCATCAAATACCTTGTCTTTGTATGTTTTTATCTTTAAATACAAGTCAAAGTCCCAACTTTTCGGAATTGGGGCTGTACCTGGTGCACTTTACAATAAAAGGTTTCAGATCCATTCAGGACAAGCTCAGAGCTCCTTCTTTAAGATGCTAGAAGGTTAAACTGCATGTCTTTCAAAAAAGGATTTGAAACTTTAATTACGCGCTCACGTATTTAAATCATCTGTCTAACGGTTCATTGGGTTGCGTAAAGAAATTAATAGAACCTCAAAGAGCCTTTCAGGAACTTGTTCACTTGCTGAACCATGGAATGAACTAGCGGAGGCTGTGCCACACTGGTGTTTAGGTGCATTACAGTCATACTGAAAATAAAAAGCACGGCAGATGAATGAAATGAGTCAAAGTGTCATGATGGAGCGTTGTGATGTACATATTGAACATGCAAACCTGCCACACACACACACACACACAGATAGAGAGAGAGAGAGAGATAGAAAGTGCTGTTAAGCACACTATACGTTTCCTGTAGGTACTCTTCGAATCACACATAGGAGTAAACTGGAGACTGTGATTGTAGATTTTCTAACAATACAGTTTCCTCGTTTTCAGGAAAGAACTTGTTAGAAAGATAAATTCTTCACAACGGCTCTCAATTCCTTATTCAGTATTGGCTAAAACAGTGCCAGGAAGAAGTCAGCCTTCGCCTTCTTTATTTATTAAAAAACTTCTTTTCCACAAAAACTTGTTTTATACTTTTAATATTCAGTGAAGTCTGTTTGATGCTACGCCTCTTTCTCTTCCATTTCTACTCTGGCACGTGACAAGCCGCTGTACATTCTTCATATGCTGGCTAATGAAAGTGAACGTGAACTGGAACTCACTCTGCGTTCATGCCATGTGGGAATTACCAGAATTACAAACGACAATTCGGACGTTCTTCTCGGAGCCGGTCACATCCTCGCACTCGGAATTATGCGATTCTATGTGCCAAAATACAACTGCAAAATACATAATTACAACATTATCACATTTTTATACTAATGCTAAATACTGAAAGAACACAGAAAGCGTATCAGGTAACAATAACATGTTTATTAATAGCGCATTAATAGTTCATTAATAGTGTGTTGTTGCAAACCTAAACCACAACTCCAACTCTGTGCTATGTCTTTCATTTATTTTCAGATTAACCTTGTATTATTAAAACATTAAAAGGTCAATTATGCAAATTATTACACAGTAATATTACGAGATAACTGCTCGAGTGTTTCCACATGACGTCGCAGCGAAGTCGGAGCTCTCAGAAAATTCATAGTTTAGTAGTAATTATGACTTCTATGAAGATGTGAACGCTTTTGACAAGTCAGAATCTCGTACTTACGGTAATTACGACGTGGCACGAGCACAGCTTTAGTGTGTGTGCCCCTGCTAAAAGTTTAAGCACCCTATTTTTCTTTAGTACAAACTTTAGTATAGATTATTTATTTTATAACTTCTACATTACTGAGTCAGTATAAAAAAAAAATTTAATTCCCAAACATTAGTTTTCCAGCACAAAATTAAATGTTACAGAAAAATGTTTGCATGTCATTAAAGAAAGCAAGATATTAAGTGGTAAGAGACACGTCTCAGACAGAAAACACAGAAGAACTGTGTCTGGTTCTGGAAGATGCTCAATAAAACTTATAGCTCATTTTCTTATAAAACTACACTAATTCTACCTGAAACTATTAAAGCAAAGCGTCGTCACACCAAATATATCTCCTTTGTTTCATCTCTTACTGCTCTTTACAGTATTCTTTTTAATACTTTTAGGAAACATTTCATTTCATTATTTTTGAACGCATCTTTTGTCTACAGCATTTCTTTGCGTGAGCATAAGACTTTTCTACAGTCCTGCAAGTCATATTGTGACATTTGAAAGATGCCCTATGTTTGTAACCTAACCTATTTAATGAGTTCTCATTTTGATTATCAGCATCTTTCGCATCAGTCTCTTAACATAAGAGATCGCGCTCTTCGTTCATGCTCGCACAGGTAGTGAAATAATCGCTGATTAATGCGGTCAGTTCTGTTCTTTGCCCGCTGTCATCTGTACAGACCGTGTAAGCGCTCTTCTCTGTATTGCTGATGATGTGATGGCGCAGCAGCATCGATGTTATCTGATCACAAACTGAACTGATATCCAACAAGCCGACCACTTCAAACTGTAACATTGTGTAAAAAAACACATCACTGTGCTCCAGAATTCAGCTGTAGGGACATCCGACATCTTTCCAGACTTCTAGCGCACCACACCAGTGATAACGCATCTATAAACAGACAGGTGATTAAATTTGAGCTAAAAACCATTAGCTAGGCTATGTTCAGAACCATTTTGCTGATAAAACATCCTGTTTCTCTGGAAAATGTTGTGTACGACCCAAAAGCGTTCCTATATCCATTATACGGTATACAGTGTTGCAAGGCGAGAACCCTGCACACTCAATAACCGGAGCTCTGAGCTCAGGATGAAAATCTAGGGATCCTGAGAGGCAGCAAAGCTTCCTGCTGCACCATGATCTCCCCGGTGTGTTCCGTGCAAAAGCCTGACGCACCATGGATGTTTATTTTATGTCTATCGCAAGTGTGTCAGTACTATTATGGTTTACAAATATTCTCCCAAACGTTAAATGTAACAGTGAAACATTTATACGTTGTTAAAGACAGTTTCATACTAGTTTCAGGCAATGATTAGTCCAATAAATCAATTATGAAAAACGATCAGGGGGCACGGTGGCTTTAGTAGTTAGCATGTTTGCTCGAATGACTGGGGTTGGGGGTTTGAATCCCACCCTTCGCTGCCCGGTGTGTGCGGAGTTTGTGGAGGGTTTCCCCCGGGTACTCCAGTTTCCTCCCCAGTCCAAAAACCTGCATTGTAGGCTGATAGGGATTTCCAAATTATCCGTAGTGTGTGAATGGGTGTGTGCAATTGTGCACTGCGATGGGTTGGCACCCTGTCCAGGGTGTCCCCCTGCCTCGTGCCTCGAGTCCTGAGACAGGCTCCAGGCTCCCCGTGACTCTGTGAGGATACGCGGTATGGGAAAAGGATGGATGCATGCATGAAAAACGATCATCTGTGATTTTTATATTCAACTAGCTATTTATTAACAAATAACAGACATGTACGTGCACACAGGCCTCCATTCCTGGGTAATACCACAGTGAAGCCATTGATATGCAGCGCTGATACACCATGTAATGCAGCATGTACACTGTTTTCAGACCTGACAATGCAGAGGCAGTTTTAAGGAACAAAAAAAAAAGACTGACAGGTAACACTTGCAACATACAGCCTTCTTGTTAGATCAGAAGTTAAACAAAGCTGAATGTGGGGGGGGGGATGGTTTAATGTCATTTCACACTGCGTTCATGTGAACATGACTGGTACTGTAGAAAACAAGAGGGTGAACCGAGCTCTCTCTCTCGCTCGCTCTCTCTCTCTCGCTCGCTCGCTCTCTCTCTCTCTCGCTCGCTCTCTCTCGCTCTCTCTCTCTCTCTCTCACTCTCTCTAGCGCCTGCATAGAGAACCAGAAACTCTGATCCCTTAGTGAAAGTAAAAGCAGAGATACCTTATCTCATAGCAGACCACGGTCGAGATGCACAAACGAAAGCACCCAGTACTTGGTGAGTGATATATACTAACTGGTTGAACTTTAAAGACTCCTTAAATTTCATTCATGGGGCTTCATCGTTCTTGATGTGGTACTGAAATATGTGCAGTCATTTCATAGTATAGTAACGAGGAAGGTAGAGTTCATTTTTTACGTTTTTAAGCCTGGTTCATTTTGGCTGCACTGAATGATTTAGTGCAGTTTAGATAACGAGGTAGAGAGAAAGATCCGTTTAAATCCGCAAGTATTTCAAGTATGTTATGCTTTTATTTCAAATAAAACTGGTCACTTGTTACTGTAACTGGGAATAATCATCTCATCAGAGATCAGAGAGCCCTAGAGGAGAAAGTCAGCGGAGTAACAAGATGTTAAATTGTACGTTATTCCTCACAGTTACGTTTTACATTACTGAAAAAACAATACATAAATATAATAAATAGAACCCCAAAATGCTAATTGTTATAAACGTTCTTATTTATAAGCCATATTAAAGTGCACCTATTATGGTTTTTCAAATATTACCTTTCATGTAGTGTTATGTAGCTGTTTGTGAAGGTGAAAAATCTGCAAAGCGCACGACAAACGGGGTTATTATCTCTCAAAGAAGGAACTGATTCTGAACAGCTGAAACGAGTCGTTAGTGATTCCAGACTTATTTCCTGTACTAACCTACGTAGGTTTGTAACAATAAACCCCGCCTCTGGTCTTCATTGGCTGCTCGAGGACAGATGGAGCTGAAACTCATTATGGTAGTGGGCGTTTCCTTTTTGAAACACGCTGACAGCGGTAGACCAATCACAACAGACTGGGACATCTGACCAATCAGAGCAGAGTATGCTCTCTGAAAGGAGGAGCTTAGAATGAATCCTTTAGAACGGATCGTTGGATGAGTCGTTTGTGACACTGGGGGGAAAAAAGGTAATGCTGCAGTTTAAATTATAAGCCAAATCTCATTAGCCAATGAGAGTAAATTGCTGTTAAGCCCCACCCACACGTGAGATTTCTGCTAGAATGGCAAACGTAAACTTGCGGAGCGTAAACGGAAACTCTACATAAACCATAATTAGCGAAAACGAAGCTTCGAAAACCGTTAACAAAGAAGGCTGTTTATTTGAAGACCGTGTTACATTTTTGCCACCGAGTTCAGTGTTTTCAGTTTCAGAGTGTTTTTCTACTTTCTCAGCGCATATTGTTCGTTTCTTGGAAAGTTATGTTCAATACTTTTGGCACAAATTTAATTCCATATGATTATATATTACCAAACCCACCAACCATTGCAATTTAGCATTCAAAAAACACTCAAAGAGCAGTCTTTATCAATAACACAGGAGATGACACAATTGTCATACGCAGCTGGAATAATTTGCACAGGTGTGTGATATTGAGTGACACCTAGAAGCCCCGCCCCCTTCCCCCAATCTCACATGATTTTGGGGCTCTCTGGACTCCAGTGCTCGCTTTTTATAAAGGTAAATATAAAACTGTTTTGAGTTTGTTCATATTAAAATAAAATCTAGATTTTGGGCAAAATTATGGTCGCAAACTGTGGAAAAAAGCACAAAAAATTGACCTAAAAAGAAATTTTACAAATAGTGTTAATGGTGATGATTAAAAAGTGTTTAATTATGTTTTTGGGGTTGTTTTTTTTTTTTTTGCTCTTCAACACACATTCAATACAATAAGCAGCAGATCAATAGTAACAATGTCGGCCATGTGGACATTACATACCTGATTTTTATTATACTGTGTAAGGATTAAATACAAAAATGTACCACTGAGTGTACGGCTGATTATATAATTACACCCTCCCCTACTGTCCTTAAACCTGAAAAAGAGGAAATACCGTTGTTCCTGTCTCGGTTATGGATGGTTCAATCATTTATTGCAATTTTAAAAAATAAATAAATAAAATCATGAGCAGAGAAAAATCTACATCACACCAGCCTATAACAGGTTTATAATAAACAGCATTTGCAGGCACTTTACAGTGGAGTACACGCAGCTGACACCTGCTCTGACCTATCTTGATATAAAACATCTCACCGGCCGATTCATGCGTAACGGAATTTCTACATGAACAGAAAACATGTAAATCCGCAACTAGATAATCAGGTCTTATTTTAGCTTGGTAAGTTTAATCTTCTCCTCTTATGACCTTTGGTACCATACTGTGTCTGCACACATGCTTTCTGGGTGTAACATGAGGCAATGTAAGGGCAGAAAGACAGCGGTTATACCAGAAAGAGGAAGTTCGACATTTCATTAGAGTGAGGAGAAGTGAGAACAAGGAAGTGTGAACACATCTGACAATGACAAAGGGGGAAAAAAATCAAAAACACAACAGAGAACCACTCCCTCCTTCCCCAACCTCCGCCATCTTTAATTAGCAGTGCCAGCTTCCTGTGAGTAGCACAGCTATTAACGGAACAGTATCGACCTGACAGACAGCGTCGACGCTCTGCTTCTACAGCCGTGCATTAATAACGCTATTACACGCTGAAGCTGCATGTTTAGTGGCAGGAACGCTATTCAAATAGTGCATTTGGAGGGGAAAGTCTCAAATTCACTAATGGAGCTTAAAAATTTCAACACCACATAATGCTATTTTAACATTCAAGATCAGTATGCAGCGCTAATCCAGAAAGCCACTCGAGTAAAAGCAGAAGTAACTTGCGAAAGGTCCAACATCCACAAAGCCACAAGCATGAAATTGCTTAAGTACCATTTATTAAAGTCACAAATGTATTAAGTAAAGATTCAAGCATTTTCATTTATAGGTAACATTTCTGTAAAATCTTTTATTTTCTTCATTTCAGTCCATCTTAGGATATACGCTCTATAAACCCGCCTCTATGAGTAGCTCTTTTATAAAAGTAGTGCATTTAAAAGTGAGATAAATATTTAATAAAGTTAATAAAGTACAGCGCATGGAGTATTTTTTACTGCTGCATGAGTCAGCATTCGTCGCGTAAAAATAGCATGAAGTCAAACGCATATCTTGTTCGATTGCTGCACTTCCTGTCCGCTCTATCAGACCACACAGGAAGAAGAATGGCACGACTAGCCTAACTCTGGAAATCAATAAAATATGCCTCGACGCATCAGAATGGCTTTGACCTGTGAAATCTAAATACCCCCCGAACACCGCCCGGACTCCGTCCGGTTCTGCGTCTCAGTGAACTTACTCGAATCCAAAAGGAGCGTTTTGTAATATTCGTAGTTTGTATTGGAAAAAAATGAAATAGCTTGCATCAGTAATGTGTTTAAAACAACACCATGTGTTAGCAGAGGTGTATGAAGGTGTTGGACACTAAAAATTTGAATAACGTGTGTGTGTGTGTGTGTGTGTGTGTGTGTGTGTGCATATAAAGACGATCGTTTAGCTCATACCTGTGTGTGGTGCTGGTGCAGAGGTCCTTCTGAAAGCGAGACAGGAACTCAGCCGCACACCACATGCTGCTTGCTGCTATGCATTCTGGGTGAAAGTTTCTCTGTATAGTGTGGTGCGCTACAAGCGGAAGCGACACCTACAACAGCAAAGCAACACAGAAGTGTTAGTGTGTGTGTGTGTGTGTGTGTGTGTGTGTGTGTGTATGTGTATGTGGGATTGCAGTTCTCAGATACAGATCAGAGGGGGGAAAAAAAAACGTCGGGGTCTTAATATGCAAAACAGAGTGTGTCTGGCTGAGTGTGTGCGCACACTCGAAGACTCAAGGTCTCCATGGAAACCTGCCTTTATCTCATTTGCATGTGAACACACAATATGATTCAGAGACATATTAATATCACGACGCTTGCCTTCAGGACCAGCCTTACGAACAAAAGCACATTTCATTTGCTTATGAATCCAAATCGGTCACCTCAAATCCCCGTGATTGCCACAGAAACGCACACGGGCCTCGTCTCGAACGCATTGGAAGCAGCACTCTGAGGCAGTTCTGCCAGAAAGAGGAAGCAACGTGTACAACGGACCAGACTGCACAGCTTAAGATAACAGTGCAGGGAGTTAAACAGGAAGAGGGGCGTGTCTGCTAGGCAGTCGTGTGTGTACGTGCGTGGGCGTGGGCGAGATAGTCAGGGTTATTTCAGTTCTCGTTTTAGGTTACGCCAGGTGCGTTCGTTTCTGATGAATTGCATTCCTGTTCGGGTTTTAAACTGGAAGCTGCTGCAAGAGAGCAAAACACAGAGTCATAGCCAGCGTGAGGAGAGAAAGTGAGCGAGAATGCAGCATGAGAGAGATGAGCTGGAGAGAGAGCGATGCAGGGAGGACAGACGGGCTGTGAAACACGCAGAGACGTCTCTCGTTCTCTATAAACAGTGCATTGTCAGTGTACAGAGGGAAACATTCCACAGCATTCTGTGCGTGTGAAAAAACAACAACCCCAAAATAAATTTAAAAACCCGCCGCACTCCTTTCTCACTCCAGCAGCCACTGGAATTCAGCAACATTCCGTCACTGCAGCATGAGTTAACACAGACACGCTAAGACACTTGCTTACCTTGCCGTATCTCTAGCTGGCTCTCTGTCTCACATCCAATACACCACGTCCTCGTCCTCTGTGCTGGCTGCTGACAGGAAGCAGAATCAGTCCGTCCCTATTTATGGTCCCCAGACGCTGCAGTACGCCGAGCGCCTGACACGGTCTTTACCCAGAGCTGCAAAAAAAAAAAAAGAAAGAAAAAAAGAAAAGAAAAAAAGAAAACATAAAGGGGAAGAAAGAGAGGAGGAATCATCAGAAACATACTGAATTCATATGTCTGAAAAACTGCCGGTTAAAGTCCACAGTGATGAGCTGATAGTGACAGGTGGGAAATCTATAAAGATTTAGTGGAACACATACAGCAAGGTGACAAACATACAAAACAACCAAAGCTGATTATAAATCATTCTTTTATCCATATTAACGAAATGAAATGATTACTCCAGTGTTTCAAACTATATCTCTATACGCCACATCTCTATTGTAGTGTGCTTAACACTGTACTGAAAAAAATAACTGAAATACAGTGAACTATTGCACTCTGCAAACATGACAAAATCCCTTACCAAAGCTGATCTTCCAACAATAAAAAGTACTTCTGGTTCCTAACATGAAACAGTAAAACACGTTTTATGATGTCCATGCACAACGGCACTAGTCATACTGTACATAACCACACATTCTTCCCTCTGAAAAGAAAAGAAAAAAAAAACAGTCCCATCTCTGTAAAGAGGCGTTATAGAGATGTAGAACTTCATTTACAAACATGTGGTTTACATAAACGCTTACTGACTGCACTAACAACTACCCCTAGACTTGCATTATGAGCGAGCTTGGTGCAAACAACTTTTCTGTACATTTCTCAGTACTGAAAGCCAATTTATTCAAAGCCTGAGCTTGGGGTTTCCCCTGCCAAACCACCACGTACTCTGTCCCAAATTCAAAAAGTGGAGCTTCTGTTCTTGCTAAAATATTCATTCAATTTTATTTATATATCACATTTAACAATAAAACATTGCTACAAAGGAACTTTCCAGAAAATCTACCGGATGTAGACTTAGGTTCATAATGAACTAGCCAGAGGCGACAGCCGTAAAAAAATAATAATAAATAAATAAATAAGTAAATAAATAAAACTGAAAAACCTCCCTGAGGTGAAACGAGGAACAATTCTTGAGAGGAATCAGACTCAAAAGGGAACCCATCCTCCTCTGAGTGACACCAGCGTTTACGAGTTATTACTCAGTACAGTACTGTGTCGAAATAAATGTTCAATGTGAGCATCATAGGTTTTGTAATTACAGCTGTGGTGATTATGTACAAGACTATACTCTAGGCTCTACAAGTGAGGCCATTCACAGCAACCTTTCAGAGATCCATATCAGCAAGAAATATCAGAAATTATCCCAACACTCGAAGGCATGGAATCCTGTTAACCAAAACAGTCTGTATTTTCAAGTGCAGCTACAGTAGGTCTTCTGTGGGATCAGACCAGACCAGCTAGCCTTCACTTCCCACACGCATCAGTGAGCCTTGGGCACCATTACCCTGTCAGTGGCTCACCGGTTCTCCTTCCTTGGACCACTTTTGGTAGGTAGGAACCACTGCATACCAGGAACACCCCACAAGACCTGCTGTTTTGGAGATGTTCTGACTCAGTCATCCATCCATCACAATTTGGCCATTGTCAAAGTCACTCAGATCCTTATGCTTGCCCATTTTTCCTGTTCCCAACACATCAACTTTGAGAACTGCCTGTTTACTTGCCTAATACTGTATATCCAACCCCTTGACAGGTGTCACTGTATCAAGATAATCAATGTTATTCATGTCACATCTAAGTGGTTTTAATGTTATGAGAGCGATGTTGCCTCACAGCTACAAGGTCCCTGGTTTGATCCTGATTTTGGATTACTGGCTGTTTGTATTTCTGCATGCTCTCCCTGTGTCCACATGGGGTTCTTCAGTTTTCTCCTACCTCCCAAAAACATGCCAGTAGGTGAAGCGCCTAAGGTGAATTGCCCCTAGGTCGAAATGACTGTGTGAATGTGTCTGCGTAGTGCTGTTATGGACTGCCGTCCCATCCAGGGTGTATTCCCACCTCATGCCCAGTGCTCCTGGGATAGGCTGTGGATCCAGCCTGACCCTAACCAGGATAAACAGTTACTGAAACTGAGTTTGTAAAGTTTACCGTCCCAAACTGGATTTTGAAACATTTATAGACATCAGTTACTTGTTAGAATGTACTCGTATCCATATTCTGCTATCATACACTACTGTTTGGGATTTACTCCTAATTTGGCTCTCAAACAGTTTGTTATTTAGCTAATGACTTAAATCAGGTATATATAAAATAGGAAACACTCAATGCAATGAGCATTTCTTAAGGACCAGAGCTGCAAAACACTGTAACTGCACATGGTTTATCTTTATTCATATTAATTATTATTCTTCCTTGGACCACTTTTGGTAGGTAGGAACCACTATATATCAGGAACACCCTACTCTACAAGACCTGCTGTTTTGGGGCTTTTCTGACTCAGTCATCTAGCAATCACAATTTGGCCGTTGTCAAAGACACTCAGATCCTTACGCTTGCCTATTTTTCCTGTTTCCAACACATCAACTTCAAGAACTGCCTGTTCACTTGCCTAATACTGTATATCCAACCTCTTGACAAATGCACACGGTTTATCTTCTGTCATTTTTTTTTTTTTTTTTTACATTTTACGGCATTCGGCAGACGCTCTTATCCAGAGCGACTTACATTTATACATCTGAGCAGTTGAGGTTTAAGGGCCTTGCTCAAGGGCCCTTAACCACAGAGCTACCACTGCTCATCAAATGACTCTGGTGGGACTTGAACCTACAACCTTTGAATTGCTCCAATGTAGAGCCTAGACGTCCAATGTGCTATCTATTGAGTCATTTTTATTAATTCTAATAATATATTAGAGTCTATAAGAGGAAACAGCTTTTGAAAGATTCTTGCTCTTGACATTTTATTCATTATTAGGGATTCAATTTGCATGATTATATAGTGCACCATGTCATTTCTAAGATTCTCGCTTTGTCAAAAGGACCTACTGGCTGTATAGGAAGCAGAACGTAAAAGCATTCAACGCTGTGATCAGTCATTCTAACTCACCATGAAAACATGGAGAATAAACAAATAAGGATTAATTTGTTGTCAAAGGAAACAGCGCTCTACTGGGAAGGCATGTGTGTGTGTGTGTGTGTGTGTGTGTGTGTGTGTGTGTGTGTGTGTGTGTGTGTGTATGTGTGTGTGTCTTTAAGAAGGTTGGGTAGATGCTGTATATGTGCACTCCTAATCATATCTTCCATGCTCACTGACCTAATCATATCAGGCTGACTGGTTCCAGGATGACTCCTCTCTGATGAAGCTTAAATGGTCTATTATTTTCATTCTTGCCCTGTTCGTACTTAGCATTTAATACCTCGTCTCACGGTCACAGCGGTACAGTCTCGTCACTTAGATGGGAAAAAGATACGCTTTATGAGACGATGACATCATGTGATCGCATCGGTTTTTCAGTTCCACATTAGTGTGCATGTATCTTTGCACGTAATCTTTATAATATATTTTAATGACTGACAAGTAAAGAGCACACAATTTGGAAACATGTACAGAAATATCACGTCACTGAAAAGGACGACTAGAAAATAGACCTGCAGTCTTGAATCTGCTCAACACCTGTGGTTAGTGAAAGAGATCAACAAATATCTACACGCTCAGCAAAATCTCGCCAGAAAGCACAGGAACACAAAAAATATTCTCAATCTTCATTTTAAATCAGTTCATTGCTTGCAGCCAGTTATCAGTGTTAAATCTGACATCAGAGTGCGTTTATAGGAACACACACAAAATCGTACGAACGCTATCATCTTGTGAAATCTTGTTAAACCAAATTTGAAATTATGTTGAAATATTGCCTCGTCTTGGTAAGGATGTGTATATAAAAAAACAAGCTAATGTAAAAGTATATTTGTGGTTAGTTAGCTTAATCTGAACACTGAAAATATGAGCGAAATCAAACCTGCAACTGAAATAAGTTTATTCTAAGAAAATACAACAACATTTATTCTTAAAAAAAAAAAAAAAAAAAAAAAAAGGATTCTAAGAAAATAAACTATGTTAGGGGGGCATGTTTGCCTCGCACCTCCTGGGTTGGTAAATGGTAAATGGTCTGCACGTATATAGTGCTTTTTTAACCGTAGCAGTTCTACAAAGCGCTTTACACTGTGTCTCATTCACCCATTCACACACACACACACTCACACACACTCTCACACATCAATGGTAGCAGAGTTGTCATGCAAGGCGCTAACTTGCCATCGGGAGCAACTTGGGGTTCAGTGTCTTGCCCAAGGACACTTCGGCATGTGGAGTCATGTGGGCCGGAAAGCGGACCGCCAACCCTACGATTAGTGGACAACCCACTCTATCACCTGAGCCACAGCCACAGGTTGGGGGTTCGATTCCCGCCTCTGCCTTGTGTGCGCAGAGTTTGTTCTCCCCGCGCTTCAGGGATTTCCTGCCCAGTCCAAAGACTGTAGGCTGATTGGCATAAATTGTCCGTAGTGTGTGAATATGTGTGCTATTGTGCCCTGTGATGGATTGGCACCCCACCCAGGGTGTTCCCCACCTTGTGCCCCGAGTCTCCTGGGATCCTTTGTAGGCTAAGCGGTACAGAAAATGGATGGATAAACCGTTTCATGATTATTTGCAACCAACAAATTTACTAAATCTAATTGAGCATATTCCCATTTATAGTTTAAACTAATAGCTCGCCTAAGTGTTCACCTAGGTGTTTAGGAAATAAGCGGTCATCCGTGATTTTCCTGAAGTATAAATATGAGGTGACACAGAGGCCAAATTCATTCTTCAACTGTCCTTCAATAATTAAGATGTTAAGAGCAACTGAAACTGTAATGAACTTGCATGCAAGAGGATGCAAGTGTATTTTGCCCCATGCATCATAGATGATGGTTCTTTAACAAACGTTTTTGAATGATGGAAGCATTTTGGGGTCACTCAGTCTCCCTATGCGCAATTAGACACCATGAACCATGCCAACAAAATATTTGGAAGACGTGCCAGAAGAAGGCCTTTGTTCCATTTAACCACAAATGTGTGAATAAATGGTGCCTGGAGTTCACTAAACGCTACAGGAACTTTGATTGGAACTGAGTTTGGTTAGTTAAGACAAATATAGAGCATTTTGGCCACAAACACTCAAGGTGGGTTTGGCATAAAAAGCATGGTGGTTGTAAAGAAAACAGCCCGATCCTCACTGTTAAGCACACTGGAGGAACTTTTGATGCTGTTTGTCCTGCAAATGTCCTGGAAACATGGCATGTGCTTGTGCTTCATGAAATACTGGGAGATTTTAAATGAAAATCTGGTGTCTGCTGCCAAGAAGCTACACTATGCTGTGGTTGGATCTTTTAGCAGGACAATATCCACACAAATGGTTCTGTGAGAACAGAATCAGGTTTTTGAACTGGCCATGACCTAAACTTCATTCAAACCCTGTGGGGTGAGCTGAAGAGGACAGTAGAGAAGACCTTGGAGCCTAGATTGATTCTCAGATTCTGTGTCATTAAAGGAGAAAACTCAGTGCTTATGTTAGCAAAAGGGAGGTTGCAGAGTATTAAATGCCGGAATGCCAATAACTATGACGTGGTTTTGTTTACAATACATATTTCTGACAAACGTTTAACTTTCAGTGTGAGATTAAGCCAATCGATGGTGCCAATAATACTGGCGCTGACTGTACTAGGAGTGTGCCAGACCAGCATGGCGAATCATTTCAACCACCATTAGGATGTGGATGGTGTAAGAATCGGTGTGTAATGTCAGCACTCCCACAGTCACGAGTGTTTTCAATTAGTGCGCAGTGGAGACAGAAAATAACCGTCAGTGTGATTCAGTGCACCATCGCTGACCGTGTTGCCAAGTTACTGACTCTTGAAAGGTGAAATGCTGTGCATACATCTTTCAGTACAGTGTGTGTGTGTGTGTGTGTGTGTGTGTGTGTGTGTGTGTGTGTGTGTGTATGTGTGTGTAAGGGGGGCATCAGTACTTTTTTCATCAGAATGAAAGCTGTTTTCTGCTAATGGCATCTTCATGATTGTGGATATGTGCTCATTAACCACGTCACTGAAATATCTTATGATTTTGGTTTATAATACACTGGCTGCAGACCTACTGTTAGAAATGTGGCTGTTGCAGATTATGGGCCAACCTTGTTTTTGATAGGTTTGTCAAGAGGAAAGACTGCATGTAAGAACCACAATGGAAACAGGTCTTCTGACTATGTTGCATGAGTCATTAAATGAAATGATTCATCACCCTAATCCAGTACATTAAAACATTCTGCTGGTCTAGCCAGGACAGAATAAACACCACTCTACTGGATTCTAGATGTGTAGAAAATGTTTGTTTCTAATGGAACTGTAATACCCTACAGACTCGGGACATACCACACTACACATGACACACTACACTTCCTGACATATTGTACCGTATGTATCAAACGCCGACTGACTGCATTTTTATTCACAGTCACAAGTAGCTGATTGAACATTAAAATATATTTTTGTGTTCAATGCTTTATTCTAGACATTATATGAAGGGATAATTTAAATCAAAGTTTTCAAAATATACTGCTTTGCTATTCTTTACCGATCCTAAATATTGTAATATACATCAATCAGCTATAACATTATAACCATTGACGCTACATTGATTATCTCATTACAGTGACACCTGTCCAGGGGTGGGATATATTAGGCAGCAAGTGAACAGTCAGTCTCAAAGTTGGAAAGAGGAAAAATAGGCAAGCCTAAGGATCTGAGCAATGTTGACAAGGACCAAATTGTGATGGCTAGATGACTGGGTCAAAGCAAAATGGCAGATCATGTGGGGTGTTCTCAGTATGCAGTGGTTAGTTTCTCCCAAAAGTGGTCCAAAGAAGGACAACTTGTGAACCAGTGACAGGGTCATGGGCAGCCAAAGCTTACTGATGTGCATGGGGAGTGAAGGCTAGCCTCTCTGGTCCGATCCCATAGAAGAGCCACTGTAGAACAAATGGCTGAAAGAAGTTAATGTTGGTGATGATAGAAAGATGTCAGAACACACAGTGCATCACAGCTTGCTGCATATGGGGTTGCATAGTCACAGACCGGTCTGAGTGCCCATGCCCATGACCCCTGTCCACCGCCGAAAGCGCCTACAATGGTGACGTGAGCATCAAAACTGGACAACAGAGCAATGGAAGAAGGTGGTCTGGTTTGAAGGTCTGTTAGCCGTGTGTGTGTGCGTGTCTCTTAACTGGTACCAGGATGCACTATGGGAAGAAGGTAAGCTGGCAGAGGCATTGTGATGTTCTGTGCAATGTTCTGCTGGGAAACGTTGAGTCCTGGCCTTCATGTGGATGTTGCTTTGACACGTACCACCTAGCTAAACATTGTTGCAGACCATGTACACCCTTTCGTGGCAACAGTATTCCCTAATGGCAGTCACCTCTTTCAGCAGGATAATGTGCTGTGCCACACTGCAAAAACTGTTCAGGAATGGTTTGAGGAACATGACAAAGAGTTCAAGGTGTTGACTTGGCCTCCAAATTCCCCAGATCTCAATCCGATCGAGCATCTGTGGGACGTGCTGGACAAACAAGCCCGAACCGTTGAGGCCCCAACTAGCAACTTACAGGACTTAAAAGGATCTGCTGTGGTACATACCACAGCACACCTGCAGAGGTCTTGTGGAGTCCATGCCTCTTTGTCGGCACAAGGGGGACCTACACAATATTAGCCAAGTGGTTTTAATGTTATGGCTGATTATGTATTGTAAAAATGTCTTTAAGCATTGTGATGTGACAGAGATAGACAAAGGAAAGAGCAAGAGAACCACAGACTCATTGTCCAGATTAACTAAAAAACTAAAACAGAACAATAATATATATAAGAAATATACCAGTCTTGTTGCCAATTATGAGCCATGGCTGTTGACATTTTATCTTTATTTAGATTTAGATTTAACTATCGCAAAACAATGTATTTCTTCTGCGATTTTATAAAGCCACTTGGTCAGTTGCGTTTTGACATGATCTGAAAAGTGCAACCCAACTATTTATTACTTCAAATAAAAACAGCCACAAGGCTGTATCTTTATTCCATATGCTATATAAAGAAGGAGATCCTCTGTTACTCAGCAACAGACCACACAACAGAACTCCTTTTGCACTCTGGGGGGAAAAAAAAGACGTTTAAAAAGGTGTAAGAAAAATAGGAGCTCAGGCAAATGACATAATTACACCCTCAGTGAGCCAATCGGGATTGTGGAGGCTGGAAACAGAGCTTCGAAAGGGCCACACCCAGTCTAGAAAAGTCAACAAATGCCTTCAACTACGAGGTCATCTCCTTCTTATAGAACTGCAAGAGAGCAACAAACTCCAAAATACTGAGTCATAACCGAGAGAGAGAGAGAGAGAGAGAGAGAGAGAGAGAGCAAGAGAGAGAGACACAGAGCGAGAGAGAAACAGAGAGAGAACCAGCGACAAACAGAGAGAAACAGAGAGAGAGAGAGAGACGGAGAGGGAGACTGAGAGAGACAGAGAAGAAGACAGAGAGAGAGAAACAGAGGGAGAGACACATAGAGAGACACACAGAGAGAGACACAGAGAGAGAGAGAAACAGTGAGAGACTGAGAGAGAGAGAAACAGAGAGAGAAAGAGAGACACAACGTCTGCTTTCCTTTATTTTCGAATGTTAGAGCATTGCCACATCTCTGTCTAGCCAATGGCATCACTCAGTTTAGTGGTGGAGGAAAGTGGTGCATGCAGACAGACAGAGAAAGCGCGAGAAAACCACAGAGCCGTGGTGCAGATTAACTACCGAAAGCATACTCTCTGAGAGAAACACATATTTTTCATACTGACACCTGTTTGATTACTAAATCTTGTACATAAAGAACCCACTATTCATAAGACAGGGTGATGATCTGACATGAACACAGACAGCAGAGAGATTTGATAACTTTAAAGCAATATACCAGTGTTCTTTAAAGTCCCCGTGAAGTGCCTTGAAACGTGTAGACGTTTCGATTTGTTCATGTAATTTCCATTGAAACAGGAAGTCAGGGCGGGACAAATTGGGTAGCTCCTCTTTTTTAAATCGCCAATAACTTTTAGCTTACCTCACAGCCAATATGGGCAAAGCTGTATTTGACAGTTAGTACCATGGACCCGAGCCCAAGCAATAAAGTGATGAATTGAAGCCATTTTAACATCTTAACACAGTGGTTTTCAAAGTGGGGGCCACCAGGGGGTGCCCGGGGGGCCTCAACAATTTGGCGTGAAAAATAAATAAATACATGATTTTCTCTTTCTCACTCTCAGACAACCACACACGCACACACACACACACACACACACACACACACACACACACAATAAAAACCTGCAGCGACATGGGCCTTTGTGGATAAACTTTGGACGCCATCTTAGGATGATGAGACAGGCATGACATGCTCAACAGGATATTTATTTATATATAATAAAATGTAATCCGTTCTCTAAAATCATAACTTATGCAGATTCAGAGATGACTGAAAAAAAAAAGATTAATAGACTGGAAGCATTCTACAAAAATAAGCAAATTCTGAGCAAACAGTTTCCCTCTCAGTAGAGGGAAATGTACGGAAAACCTTTGTTCATGGTAATCACACATATACTACAGATGCAATACCTTACATATATTACATTAAAGTTGTGTTGTGACATCAGCACCTATACCACTACAGGATAACATTAACAGCATAATTGATTTCTTTATATTATTCTACATATTTATTCTCACAAAAATATGTAGTAGTAGTACAGTAGTAGTGTGAAATATATTTATGCCTGAACCTTAATCAGCCACTAATATGCACAATATCTCCCCTCCTGACTCAAGAGAAGACTGCTTACCACTTCTGCATTTGGCTGTTTTCTATTTTCTGGACATGTCGCATTCTCCCACCTAGTTTCCTTGCATTCGCTGTAGCTGCAAACACAAATAGAAATCACACTTTGCTCATGCAAATTAATAAGGAGAAAAAGTTGGGCTGAATTAGATGGCATTAGCAAAGGTAAGTACTACAAGTACTACATTGTCTGGCAAAAGTACCTTCCCTGAGTACATCATCTACCTCTTACCCATCAGTGCTGATTCTTAATTGGTCCAGTAAACTCCTGTGTTCCTCTCTATCTGTCCTGCAGAACCATAAACAACTAAATTGTAAAGTATTTCACATTATTTACATTTATTCATTTAGCAGATGCTTTTCTCTAAAGTGACTTAAATATGACGAAATATAAATAAAGCGATATATCAAGTGGAGAACAATGCAAGTAGTGCTACCATACAATATTTATAATTGAGTTCTTGAGAAGCAAAGTGCACAGAGCAGAGGTGTAAGAGCCAGAGTAAGGTTGTTTGTGTGTGTGTGTGTGGGTTGGCAGGTTAAGGGGTTAGTTAAGTGCTCACGGAAGAGGTGGGTCTTTAGCTGTCTTTTGAAGATAGTGACAGATTCTGCGGTCCGGATTGAGGTTGGCAGTTCATTCCACCACTGAGGAACAGTTAGTGTCAAGGTTCTGGAAAAGGACCTTGAGCCACTCTGAGGGTACTTCTAAGTGTCGGTCGTTAACCGATCACAGGTTGCGTGAGGGAAAGTAAGCCTCAAGGGGAGTGTTGAGGTGTGTATGTGTGTGTGTAGGAGTCTTTTCCAGGCCAGGTCTTAAGTATGTCACAAAATGATTTTTTTTTCTTCTTGTAACAGCATTTAGCATCTTACTGACATGCCTTGTTTTAAATAGATGTTTTGGAACTTCAGACAGACAAATAGATCACCGACGTGGCCTCCAGCATGCTTATCAAGAGCAGCATCCCAAATGGCATCAAGCTCTCTGTAGATTCACTACAAACAGTATCAAATACTCCATATGTGGGGAACTTACTAGGGAGCCGTTTGGTATTCAGGCCTAAATGCGCACACACAAGCACACTGTGAGAGTGAAATGATCTTGAGGGTTCATGGGCGTAAGGAGTTTTGATAAACTGGGATGTTTTGATGCTGTCACTGCAGCTCTCGCTCATGTGATGCTTTATGTCCCAGGGTGCAAACATGCCTGTTACCTTCTAGATGTCCCTTATGGTTATGCTGTCATAGCTCGAGATGCCAGAGTCCATCCCTTACACTCTGTTGATCAAAGTGTACATCCTTTTAAATCACTGCATTATAAGAGCGTACCTAATAACCAGTTCTCTCTCTGTAGAGCTGCATGCGCACGCCTGCTGCCTGATGTGATGTCAGTCCTCTCGCCCTCTGGACCTACTTAATTCACTCTGATGCTCTACTTTTCCTTCGAGCTTTCAACACTTGTGACTCATCCTCTGTTGTTGTGCATGATCTCACATGGATACCCTTGTACTTCCCAAAAGACGTTTATGCCCAAGTCTCACTGTTCTTCAGAGGATAATCTCACCTGGATACTGGAGTCTTGCACCTTAGAACTGCAGCTGTAGTCATAAAGTCTTTGTGATGCTCATCCTGAACAACCTTTCAACACACTATTCCCAGTTCTTCCACACCAACCTTAGCAAACCATGTCTTCATGAAGCTCGCATTGTGCACTGTGGCACTGTCATGCTGGAATAGGTTTGGGCCTCTTAGCTCCGGTGAAGGGAAATTGTGAATGTACAGCATACCATGACATTATATACAATCCTGTGCTCCCAAATTTGCGGCAAACGTTTGGGGCAAAACATGTGGCTGTGATATGTTTTTTTTTAATCCTACTTCTCCATTTGGTCTGTAGCTACTGTATATGCAGCAGTTGAACTTAATTAACAACATATGCTCTGTGTATTTTTTGTCCTGTGTCCATCCATCCATCCATCTTCTATACCGCTTTATCCTTTTCAGGGCCACGGGGAAACCTGGAGCCTATCCCAGGGAGCATCGGGGACAAGGCAGGGTATACCCTGGACAGGGTGCCAATCCATCACAGGGCACAATCACTTAAACATTCACACACCCATTCATACACTACCGACACTTTGGACACGCCAATCAGCCTACCATGCATATCTTTGGTTTCCTCCCCCAGTCCAAAGACATGCATTATAGGCAAGGGGCACACAACCCCCCCCCCCCCCCCCCCCCCCCAAAGAATGCGTGGTTACGCCCATGATTATAGGCTGATTGGCATCTCTAAATCGTCAGCTGTGTGTGAATGTGTGTCTGTGTGATTGTGCCCTGAAATGAGTTGCACCCTGTCCAGAGTGCTCTGGGATGGGCTCCAGGTCCTCTGCAACCCTGTGTAGGATAAGCAGTACAGAAAATAAATGGATGGATGTAATTGTTTCAAGTGGTCCCATGTTTCACTTGATTGAGCAGCAGCAGATCAGTAGCACCATCTGACAGGAAACCCACTATCTTCACATGCAGTAAAGTAGTTAGCATCCATCTTTTTTCAGTGTAACCTATTTACTTTATGTTTATCTGTCGAAGTCGTGACATTTTAACAGTGAAAGAATGAATAAAAGTTAAATTCCTTGTGGTTTACATTACATTAAAGAGTTGACTCAGGCGGGTATCGGTATTTGGCGCGCGCGCGCAATTCAACAACATGCAACAACCTGTAACAGCGAATTAGCAACGTCAGTCAAATTAGCAAACATTAGCCATAAAACAACAACAACAACAACAACAAACCTATAAAATTATAACGTCATGTACACTAATTATAAGCAATAAGCCAAATATAATCTACGCGTGACATAAATTAATAAGGCTAGATAAACTTTTTTGTAGGTACTACAGTAAACACACACACACTCAGCGTTCTGTCTTCAACAGCTTTCAAACGGGGCTTGCAAAAGATTGACACCTGTAAATTATTGTTATTTTCAACCAAAACAATCAGTTACAACTGACTTTCCACCAACTCAACCCCGTTAATTGACACTTTATTTGTTTGTTTGTTTTAACATCAAGAGAATATGTTGTTTTCTATGGAGATCAGTAATAAGTAATAATTATGTTTTGCTTCATTTTGTGTAAAGCAAGCGGGATGTTTTTACCCATTACCAATAAGTAATAACAATGCTCTTACACACCGTGTATTTCAGCAGTTTGGCTTGTTCTGTAGTTGAAGACTTCTCAAAACAAACAAACAAAAGTACGCTTACATCTTTTAAAAGTTTAAACTTTTAAGACTTCATTAAGTCGAAGGCAGTGGCATGTTGATTCCTGCTGCTGATTTACATCATCCGAGTTCATAAAATGTCGGATCAATTAAAGCTCGGACTACTCGAGTGTTTTTTTATTTTTTTTTATTTTTTATTTTTTATTTTTTTTTAAACACCTCTTAAGAGAAGCGTTTGTGTAAAACATCACACTAAAACCACTGAGGTTGAGATGAAAAAATAAACACAGTGGGTTCAGTAATCCAGACCAGAATGCAGTCACTGCCATCTGCTGGATAAATGCTACAGTCCTGTTTATACTAACTGGATCATGTCATGTTTTAGTAGTAAACTGTATGATGCGGAGTTCAATCTTCAATGCAGCAGGAGTTTTAAGAGACTATGAATGAGCCTACATGTTCCTTTATGTGGACAGAAACACTTCCTGGAAAATTTCAGACTGTGATGAGACAGTGATTGCATTTCAGTGTGGCACCAGTGCAATGCAGTGATGAAAATATAATGCCGTGCAATAGGAAAGTCAGTGTTTAGTTCTCGAAAAAGCAATACCCTGCGTGGAACATTGTCCTCGTGTCACAAATGAAGAGCAATACCATCTGTGTGTTGCATTTCACATTTCCCCTGGGTGTGACAGCTTTTCCATCTTGCATGGAAACTTAACCATAAATTGTCAGCAAGTCAAACTGGCAGTCTGTTTAACAGTCTTGTTAAAGTTTAAAAGACCATTTAATATGTATATTGGTAATATTTCTATGTTGCAGATGTTTCTGTTTTTTTTTTTGTTGTTGTTGTTTTTTTGCATAAACTCCAAACATAGGCATTGTTAACAGGGTCATAAAGAAGCCAAAGAAAGAAATAAAAAAAAGTTATTGTTGAACTACCCAGTGACAACAGATGGAGTTATTGACTAAAAATGTCTAATTTATAAACAAGATGAAAATCCTTTCCGCTGGGTGGCAGAAACAACCAACTAATTCAGCAAGTATCACATAAGATGTTTATATTTATATTTATGTTGATTTTGATGTTTGTTTGAAGGATATGCCAAAATTCCATTTCCAGTTTGCTGGAATTATATTAGTTTGTATAAAAAATATTAATAGAGGTATATTTTCTTCTTCTTTTTAATAAAAACAAAAATCATAAGCAAACTCTTGCACTCAACTGTAATACATAATGAGCATGAGAAAGTTTCTCTAAATAGTATATAGACTTAATATCTAGCTTAGTATATGGTTTTATTAAATGTAGTTTATAAGTGTTATAATGACACAAAAAATGCAATTGGTCTCTGGATGTGAAGGGAAAATTTGCATTGATAGCCATTTAAAATTTTGTCACCAGGAAGAATTCGACAGGATCGATGTGATGGATAAACTTATTTGAAACTTCCTTGACTGAAACTTCCATGAATTTGTATGTCAACAGAGTTCAGCCATATTGGGACATCAGGTTAAATGGGACAGTATAACCAAGTTGTTTTCCTTTTGCTTTTCCTCCTGGGGGTCCTGGCACAAGGATGTTTTATTCAATCCCGAATCATATTCCGGCTCCTCTTGGGAGATCCCCAGATTTTCTCTAGCCAACTGTAAGACAAAATCCCTCTAAACTCTAGTGGGAGTTCACCAGGGGGCCTTGTAAAGTGCCCAAACCACAGCTGGCTCCTCTTAATCTGGGGGAACAGTGACTCTACTCCAGGGTTCTCCTGGATTGTCAAACTCATCACCATATCACTGTGTGTATGTCCAGCAACCCTGTGAAGGAACGTCACCACTTTATTCTCTCTGACACAAGCAAAGCTCTCAAAGGATAGGAACTTAGACAGACAGGTACACCATATCCATATATCCATATACTGATCTTCTGCTTCACCACTGCAGACTGGTACAGTGACTTTTACAGTTACTAAGCCCTTGCAGTGAAGCTGATGGATAGAAATAACATGATTATGCTACAAATAAATGACAATGACATTTTAAATAATCTTGTTGGCTATGAAAATAAAGGCCTGAATCAATAAAAATATGTCATTTAAAATGGTTTTGAGTTTGGACAAAGGGGTAATCTATGCTTATGTTAGAATATCCTACATAACATTTTCCCTTCACATATTGGCAGTCAACAACTCGAGGCTTTCAGAAATGTATCATGTGTTAGAGTATTTTGTTTTTATTAATGGCCAAAAAAATCTAAATTCCAAATCAAAAAGTCCCCAAAGTCCTGAATATCTGACTTCACAGAAGCACATAACGTGTTTACCTGCGCGCGCCCTGCGTATACGTGATCTCGCGTGATTTTGGCGTGACTGCACTGCGAGAATCCCGCACATCCGCCATCACTACAGCTAAACACACACACACACACACACTCACACTGAGTAGTGTTAGTAGGCTAGTGTCAGCCAAGCACTGACAACAACACAGAGATACACAGGAGCCCAGGCCTTGGGGAAAGGTCGAGTGGGGACTCATAAATGACTGTATGCTGCTGCCTTGATTAACAACAACTCCAAAACAAACAAACAAACAAACAACAACCGTGTTTCATGTTTGAGGAGAGTCAACACACTCACTGACCAAAACCCCCCAAAACAAACCATGTCTAATCTGAGCAAAGGCGGCACCAAGAAGGACACTAAAATGAGGATACGAGCTTTTCCTGTAAGTAGTAGCCCTTATTAATAAGAGCAGATTAAAGCCCCTGTTTGTGCTAATCTGGTTTGCTGAAGCTTTTCCTACCTGCTCGCGTAGTTAAAAGTCTGCCCTGAGCAGAGATAACCGTATTACCGAGCACACGTTAATGTGAATGAAGTATAAAGCGGGCAGCACGTTTTAAACACATGCGCTAATTAAACTGTTTACATGCCGTGTAAAACTTTTGGCAGCTAGCTAGCATGGGGCAGAAGTTGAGCTAGCTTAGGGAGCATTAGCTTGTGATGTTTCTGTTGGTCTCAGGACACAGCGAGCTCAGTTACTGCTCATGTTATTGTCCTTGAGGTAACTAATGAACACGGGTTTGGTGCTAGGTGTTTGGGGAGAAGCAAGTTTCGGAGTTGTTTGTTAGTTAGCCTCGTAGCTGGGTAGCACTATTTCCTCAGCTTGCTAGTTAGCCAGACTGCGAGGACAGTGAAAGTAATCTCAGAGCCAGAGCTTTAATGAACAACATATTGTTTTGATGTGTTTGTAGTAAAGCAGAATATGACTGCGCAAAATGTGAAAACGCAGCCAGGGAAAAATGTCAGGATTTTACCGTGTGTGTGTGTGTGTGTGTGTGTGTGTGTGTAGGGCACTGGTTTGTTTAGCTAGCCTAGCCAGACTATCCTATTTACTGTGGCTTGAGCTCGCTTTGTCTTAAACCAGACTACACGTCATTAACTGCAGTCCAACATAGCACATGCTGTGGTGTGATGATGTCTGATCACAGAGAATCTGATCATCAGTGTGTATTTCAACGCCACGGCCTGTACACATGAGAGAAACACCTCCAGTGTTTATTTGTTGGATTAAATCTTTTATGAAGTCAGTGGGAATGTATAGACTCTTCACTTTCACAGTGTGTGGTTGTGTTCATGATGAAGCACCATGTTAATAGTGTGCATGGATAACAGGTGCATGGCATATAATGCTGCATCGAAGCAGTAATGGACTGTTTCTTTCTTTCTTTGTGATAAATTGTTTAGTTCGATTGTTTTAGAAATAGACCAGCTCGCTTTCAATAATTGCTTTATCCTGGTCATGGTGGAATACAGTCCATAATAATAATAATAAATAATTGTATTTTATAGAGTGCCTTTAAAAGCAGCTTCTCAAAGTGCTGTAGACCGAATAAGCAGTGCACAGAAATATTATTTTAAATACTGTTCAATAAATAAAAATTATGTCACCACAAACTTTGATGTTGGATTGAGAAAGCAAGCCGTCAGCTAGACAGCGTCCCATTAATCTTGGAGCTGTGCACCATCGCAATGCTTTTGGAGCCAGACGGCGTCCAAGTACTTTTGGAGCAAGCCGGCATCTCAATGCATTTGGAGCTAGGCAGCATCCCAGTACTTTTGGAGCTAGGCGGTGTCCCAATACTTTTGGAGCTGGGCCGTGTCCCAATACTTTTGGAGCTAGGCCGTGTCCCAATACTTTTGGGTTCAGGCCGTGTGCACTCAGGTGTGTGCGAGTTCTGACAGTTGGAGCCAGCCTCTGAACATTCCCTCAATGTAAGTGAATGGAAGTTTTTGGGAAATTTCATCGTCCGCAATGGGAATACTGGGTGTCCGATCAGTTTGAAGACACAGAGCCTGGCCTGTGTGATCAGACTGAAGGACTGGGCTGAGTTTGGTGGAAGTGGCTTGAAAGCTCAACATGTTAAAACTGTGAGGAAATTTTTACTGACAGTCAAATGGGAATTTTGGCCACGTTCAAATTCCGTACCGGGAATTCCAGAATTCAGTGGTGGCTTGGCGGTTAAGGCTCAGGGTTACTGATCGGAAGGTCGGGGGTTCAAGCCCCAGCACTGCCAAGCTGCCACTGTTGGGCCCTTGAGAAAGGCCATTAACTGTCGGTATCCTGGCTGCCCCTTCGCTCTGACCCAAAACTCGGTGAAAACTCCCACATGATGTTAATACTGTGATTAAGGTGTGTACATATCTATCAGTATGTTTACATAGACAACAATAACCCTATTAAGACAATACTCTGATTAAGAAACTAGCATATAAACAGCAATTTTTGATGACCTTAATCCGATTAAATTCATACTCGAAGTAAACACCAATAATGTGGAGTATTCCTATTTTATTCGCATTATCAAAGTGGATTATAGACATGTAAACACCTTAACCACACTGTTCACGTTGTGTGGGAGTTTTCACCCCATTTTGCGACAGGACATAATCACACACGGCAGTGCCCAACCGTTTGATGGCAAACAAGAGAGCACGGCTGCATCCGAAACTACGTACTTACCTGCTATATAGTATAGTATACGTGTGTTTTGTCTACTATATTATAGGTGTAATACATGTAGTTTGGCTACTATATAGTAGGTAAATACGCGGTTTGGGACGCAGCCCGTGGTTTCAAGCAGTCGTCTATTTGGACGTACAGCATGACAAATAATTAACTGCACTTGAAGCTTTCATAAAATTAAAAATAAAAACACCCAAAACTGTTTTTATACCCGTTACTTTACCATAACGAAGACCAACTATATGTTGATAGGTGAAATTCTGGAGGGAACGTCGGACAGTGTGGCGCGGTGACGTAATGACGTGTGCCGTTAATCCATCTATGTTCTATAACATGTAAAAAGGGGAACATGAAAGGAATATCCTAAAAGTGACTCATGTAAACACCTTAATCAGAATATTGTCTTATTCAGAATAAGGTCAGTAATTAGATTACTGCTGTCCATGTAAACGTAGTCTGTAAGGCACTTCAATAATGCAAGTAAAATAGGAATACTCCACATGTCTTAATTCGATTTGTGTGTGCTTCGACTATGACTTTAGTCAGATTAAGGTCATCAGTAATCGCTGTTTACATGCTAGTTTCTTAATCAGAGTATCGTCTTAATCGGGTTAATATCGGATTATTGTTGTCCATGTAAACGTACTGATATTGAGTGTAGCTGTTTACCTTTGCAACAGGTTTGTTCTTGATTTGCAGCACTGGACACACAGATTGTGTAGATAGTGGAAAGTGCACTTGTCTGTGTGACTGGAGAGTAGCACTCGAAGCGGTGTGGCATTAAGGTTAAGGCTAAACATGTTGACCTAGTTCCACTTCAGAAAGGAAGGGCAGGACTTTGACAGCAGGTGCAGTCAGGCTTTCATGCTGAGTCATTGCTAGTCCGTGTGCTCCATTCACACACGCTGTTAAACTGGGACCTTTTAGCTGTTGTACAGATGTTATTTATCTGGATTGCAGTCTGGGTGTCTGGCACATGCAGAGTATTAAGAGTAGGGCTGCAACAACTAAATGACAAATGACTAAAGTTTTATAAAAAAAAAGTTTGCAATTAACTTCATTAGTCCTGGTGATTAGACAGTGTGAAGCACGCAGGTCTTTCAATAACAAGCACAGGGTTGGATGTGTGCATTTTCTTTCTATGTGTAGGCCGTCATTTAAAAAAAATGTATTTAATATAAATATATTGAGTTTTTGTGTGCCTGTTTAGTGGAGAAATGTTTGATATTTATGTGTAAGATAGGTAGTGTGTGATATCTATTTTACTCTGTGCTCATGCCCAGATCCGGGAGTACAGAAGCAGTGTGTGCTCTCTCAGCTCGGACCTCTTCTCCATCACCGTCCTTTGTCTCGTATGACATGATTAGCAGCACTGACCGCCACCGGGGTTTTTTATTTTTCCAATTTTTTTTTTTTTTTTTTTTAAATGAACTGACTAGACCAGAGGTTCTCAACCTTTTGTAACTAAAGCCCCCCCAAGCCTCCCCTATCATGTGGCATGCATACATATATACCTAATCTATAATCTGTTTTTGATTGATAGATAAATAGATAGATACATTTTTTTGCTTTTGTCTTTTTGTGCTTTTTAAATTACTTTTCATAACTTGCATGATTTTTTAAATATCTTTTATGACCTTCATAAAGCTATATAACGGACAGGTATGGAACACGAATGATAAAATGTTTCTGAACACTATAACTACTTTGAACAAGAGAACTAGGCTGTAATAACAATATGTTGCATTCCATTTGTCTTGCATTCTAAAAACATTCGCATATGAATGATGTAAATTTGGATGAAGGACGCGTCTCATTATCCGTGACATTGTTAAATCTCCGGCTCTCGGCCCCTCACTGAACAGAGCAGACGCAGAGAGAGGTGAGAGAGCAGTGAGAAAGCAAGACCTCACGCTTGCAGGACAGTACTCGCCACATTTGGAAAGTTGCTAAGGTTTGTCCAAAAAATTAGTAGATTTGTCACTAGCTGCGGAATTTTTATTTTTTTTTAATTTTTTTTTTTTGCAAAAAAGTTTGAAAAGTCACTAAGTCACCATTTACCCAAGTGATGCCCTGTCTGTTTTGTTTTTTTCTTGAAAACAGGCACACCCCCCTGGTTGAGAACCACTGGACTAGACTATTTCTATCACCTGTCAGAAATTAAAACATCTCGTGCCCCTTTTACACCGTACTGATGCTCAGATCTACAGATATCTGCAAATAAGTCTGTTGATCAGCAGCAGATGTCTTTCTCTACAGGTCAGTGGATAAGTATACACACCCCTGTTAAAATGGCAGGTTTTGGTGATGGAGAAAAATGAAACCAAGATAAATTGTGTGTCAGAACTTTTTCCACGCTCAATGTGAAATTAGTGTATAAAATTAAATTTTTAATATAACATTTTAATAACCTTGTTGCAAAAGTGTGCACATAGTTTTATAATTAGCGATGTGACTGTTTTCAGAATGAACCAATCACATTCAGTGTCATGTTCAGAGGTAATTATCATACAGCTGTCATCGATGAAATTACTCTGATTAACGCCAAATGAAGTCCAGGGCCGCGTACCAAATAACCCTACTACACAGTAGGTGAAAACTGGTACACCGGAGGGGTAGTATGTCCGAATTCTCAGTAGGTGAGAAATACCCGGTTGGCGTACTGCTTCCGGCGAGATTTTGCCATGTGCGACCGATGGAGACTATGCGAGGCAAAAATCTCATAATGCAGCGGGACTGGTGCAGACGAGCTCACTTTTTAAGTATTAAGCCTTGGTTAAACAGGACTTGTTTAACAACACCTGAGTAAATTGTTAACTTGCTGAAGGTTTAGACAAGAAAACAGTTGTCACAGTTTTTGAAACCTTTTTTGTGATCCCCATCATGATTTAGCCGGCCAAGCTAATGGTAACGAATTTACCTCAGCCTGTTAACCCCGCCCACATTAAACTGATTCAGCTAACATTCCTGATGTGTGTTTTGCCGTTAGCGCGGTTGCTTCAATCTGGTGGCCCCTTTAAGATTTTTGTGACAATTGCCAAGGCCAACATGGCGTTTGTAGTACGTCCGGGATTGTATTCATACAACACAAACACACACTGCAGTAGGTACTGCATCGAATTCAGTACGCTCTGTCACAGTACACGATTTCAGATGCAGCCCACCTGCTTCTGTAAGATTTTCTTCACATCTTCTTGCTTTCATCTGACTGTTGAAGCCATGGTCTGCAAAGAGCTTACAAAGCCTGTACAAGTCTCACTGTTGAAAGGAATTGATCAGGAGATGAGTGTAAACCTTGTACAACTCCCTCGTTTGTCCTGACCAGTTAAATTGCCCACTGTTCTTCAGAAAAATCCTCCAGGTCCTGCACATTCTTTGCTTTTCCAGCATCTGCAGATTTGATGCCTTTCCAACAGCGGCTATATGATGCTGAGATCCATCTTTTCACACTGAGGACAACTGAGGGACTCGTACACTATTACAAAAGGTGTAAATATTCACTAACGCTCAATAAGGCAACGCGGTACATTAAAGCGCACCTATTATGGTTCTGAAACGTGCCTAATTTTGTTTTAAATGTCTCATACAATAGATTTACATGCATCTAAGGTCAAAAAACACTTTAACGTGCTCATAATTTAAATTGCAGCATTACATTTTTTCCCCTGAGTCACAAACGACTCGTTCAACGATCCATTCTAAAGTATTAATTCTAAACTCCTCCTTTCAGAGAGCATACTCTGCTCTGATTGGTCGGATGTGCCAGTCTGTTGTGATTGGTGTACTGCTGTCAGCGAGCAGCCGATGAAGACCAGAGGCGAGGCTTTTTGTTAAAAACCTACGTATGTTAGTACAGGAAGTAAGTCTGGAATCACTAACGACTCGTATCAGTTGTTCAGAATCGCTTCCTTCTTTTGGGAGTCAATAATCCTGTTTGTCGTGCGCTTTGATTTTTGAAACTTTGCAGACTTTTTACATTCACAAACCGCTACATAACACACTACATAGTATTAACATTGAGTACGATTTTCTAGTAAAATCCACAAACTGAGTGTTACAAATATAAACTTCAGACTAAAACTTTACACAACTGTTTGTCCAATTATAAAAGAACCCAATACACACACACACACACACCAGAATATATATTATTAATTTAGGACTGTAGTTTAATTCAGTGCTTTTTGTGCATCCATAAAAATAATGTATGAATACTTATATATTAGTTTATTTTATATAATAGTATTTATGCATTGCTTTTCATGGATGCACAAAAAGCACTGAAATAAACTACAGTACTCAGTGAATAATAAAAACTCACTTTCACTGCACCTTTTGGTTTCTGCTACTCGCTGACTTCAGGCATATTTTTAATAATATAAGTCTGTGCTCGTGCATCACTGTCCTGCTTCTGTGCTACACAAACTCCGCTTTATAAAGTTTGATCTTCTCCGCGGTGTGTAATATAAAATGCCCCCCTGCCTTAGAGGACTTGCAGGTTGCACAGTTTCTTCTGTTGTCACGTGACGATTTCGCCTCGTCTGATGGTAACTGGGGTCATGTCGGGAATAAAAGGTAGCGTTGACATAAACAGTAAACTGAAGAAATTCATTATCGGTGACTCTGGGTATTCAGCTAAAGCTAGCAACGTTGCATTACGTGCGTATGAGGTCATGCGCCGTCGACTAGGAAGCGACTTATACTTCCGGTTAGTGAAAACCCGCTTGTGTTCTATTTGAGAATATATTACCTTTCTAAAGTTCATACACTAGACGGTAGAGTACACAGTACATAGTGGAAGTTTATAGTACATCATTTGGGACACAACTTTAGTATTTACTTTCCAAAACATGTTTTCTGAACAGACGTAACGTGTTTAGTAAAGCACCCCGTGCCGCGCGCAGACCAACTAATCGATAATGAGATTCATTGACAACGAATTTCATAATCGATTGTTATTGATTTTATTGATGAGTTGTTGCTGCTCTAAAAGCAAGTACTACTATATAAACATGGCCGTCCTGAATTTTATCCAAGTGATTCCCAGAGAGCATCAGTCAAATTCTGCGTGTTATTATACACAGTATAATATGGACATGGAACCCTGTGTTTGCTGCTTGTGGGACCGTTAAAGCTGTCAGTAGGTATTGATCTAAACACCTTCACTAAGCTGTAGATATCTGCAGTGACGCTTTCAGACATTTCCAGAATGAAGCAGAGGCTTTATAGGAAAATTAAAGGCTGTTGAATAACAAAAGTCTCAGTGATTTTGATCATGGCTGTACACTAATTTTTCAGCGTGGAAGTGTCGAAAGCTCCCTGCATGCCAGCCTCCTGTATTCGGTGTTGAATCTGAAAGCTCGTCTTATCTGGACACAATGGCAGGCCTTACCTCAGAAACTCGCTGCACACAGGTGCTAAAGACCATGATGCCATTCTCAACTTCTTTACTGAACCCAGAAGAGCTCTAGTTATTCTCACACCTCTTAAGCTGCTCAAATCAACAGACGAGTCAGCACAAGTCTATTGGTCATTATGTGCTCTGTTAGGAGCCAAAATTTCACCGCAGGGTGTGGATGAACTTTCAGAGGTGTGTGTGATCCCTCTAAAACTGCATTATTTTGCATGTGGGAAAGAGCTGACGAAGATGATGTCCTGAGTCGTGTATAGCTCGCAACATGGTTCCTGCATTACTCAGCTTGCATTACTCAGGAGCGTGTTCTGTATTAGATAGGAACTTGAACAGAGCCGATAAGGATCAGTAGACATGGTGACCATCATTTGCTGCAGTGGCATTTTGGGGAGTTCTCGCACAGTTAAACATGGATTTGTCTCAGTTTGAAATCATTTCTACATTGGAAACAATGGATCATATTACATATATAGTGTGCATAAAATTGATTAGTTTCTCATCAAAACACGATTTCATTGCTTATACTACAGGTTTCTTCTGTTTTTGTACATCTATTAAATTGTTTCAGAAATTCAAACAAAATCTAAGATAAAACAAAGGGAACCTGAGTGAACATAAAATACAGTTTTTTAAATGATAATGGTATTTATTGAAGCAAAAAATTATTCAATACCAACTGAGCCTGTGTGACAATGTATTTGCCCCATAGTTACGAATTCCCCAAATCTATGAAATTGCATCATAATGGGGTTCAGCTGGACTAGACACAACCAGGCCTGATTACTGCAAACCCTGTTCAATCAAATCAACACTTAAATAGAACTTTTTCAACATCATGAAGCTGGTTAAAAGTTCTTAGCCAGTACACAGTATGGCAAAGTTAAAAGAAATTCCAGAAATGATGAGGAAGAAGGTGATTGAAATACATCAGTCTGGGAAGGGTTATAAAACTATTTCAAAGGCTCTGGAACTCCAAAGAACCACAGTGAGAGCCATGTTTAACGTCCACACTCACCGATACCGCTGTACACAGTCACGTTGGCCGCCCTCTATTAAAGATACTGTTTAAACAAAATAAGGTACAGGTAAGTTTGGTATGCTGTTGTTATTGTTGTCTCGTTCGTATTACAGAAGTGCTATTAAATTAATAATAATAATAAACATTTTTTAAAAATTAATGTCACTGTTTTTCTTATGGTAAAAGAGAACCACAAAAACCCCTCGCCCCAGCAGCTTGTCTTAACATTAGCTGATTAGTTCATTCTGTTTGTGATGTGCATTTTATTAATCGGTCTCTGTTCTCTGGGTATTTTGTGTGTAATCTGATCTGTTTTGTGGTAATGTTAGCTGGCGGATTTCATTTTTGTTTAAATCTGGACTTCTTTTTAAGGTTGGAACATGATAGCTAGCATATGACAAATCCAAGCCAAGTATTTGTGCCTTACTATTACAATGTAGTACCTGGTATTTTGTATATGTCAAGAAGTATATCATGAATATTGAACGTTATGTTGCCTGTGATATTGCAGATGACTATGGATGAGCGGTATGTGAACAACATCTGGGAACTGTTGAAGAATGCCATCCAAGAGATCCAGAGGAAGAACAACAGTGGGCTAAGCTTTGAGGAGCTGTATAGAAACGCCTACACCATGGTACTGCATAAACACGGCGAGAAGCTGTACACGGGCCTGCGGGAGGTCGTCACAGAGCACCTAATCAATAAAGTAGGTTTCATATAACGCATGTGGTTACAGCTTTAAAGTGCACCTATTATGAGTTTTCAAATATCACCTTTCATGTAGTGTGTTATGTAGCTGTTTGTGAATGTAAAAACATCTGCAAAGTTATTGACTCCCAAATGAAGGAAGCGATTCTGAACAGCTGAAACAAGTCGTTAGTGATTCCAGACTTACTTCCTGTACTAACCTACATAGGTTTGTAACAAAAAGCCCCGCCTCTGGTCTTCATCGGCTGCTCACTGACAGTAGTAGACCAATCACAACAGACAGGGACACCTGACCATTCAGAGCAGAGTATGCTCTCTGAAAGGAGGAGTTTAGAATTAATCCTTTAGAACGGATCGTTGAACGAGTCGTTTGTAACACTGGGGGGATGGGGGGGTGGGGGGGTGGGGGGGCATAATATGATATATGAATATGAAATGAGGATATGAATATGATCTTTTGTTCGCCTCTCGTCCTGAATGTCGCCATCTTTCATGTTTTGAATTTTGATAACGGTTTTATTTCTTAAACATGTTTCAAGTTGTTAATGAATTTCACTGTTGCACATTTACAATGTTTTTATTTATTTTACACTAATGTACATTGTGCAGTTTGTGCTTACCTCGTGGCAATGATGCACATATTTATGTTAATGAGTCTTTATTGATCACATATACATTACAGCACAGTGAAATTCTTTTCTTCGCATACCTCAGCATGTCAGGAAGTTGGGGTCAGAGTGCAGGGTCAGCCATGATACAGCGCCCCTGGAGCAGAGAGGGTTAAGGACCTTACTCAGGGGCCCAACAGAGGCAGCTTCTCAGTGCTGGGGCTTGAACCCCCAACCTTCCGATCAGTAACCCAGAGCCTTAACCATCAAGTCATCACTGCCCCCGTGGGTTATGATTTCTTGTTGCAATGTTTGTTACTCAAAGTAAAAGTAAAAAGTAATTAAATATAATTGTGTGTGTGCTATTGTTAAAGTAAAAGTGTATTTCAGCAATATAGCTAAGTAGGAGGGTTTCAGTTACCAGCATTTATATTAAAACATGGATTCTGTGTCTGCAAAACTAAAATTTAAAATGAAATATTGATAATTAATCGATATTGAATTGAAACCATATAAATAAGAATCGAATTGAATCGCCGAATTGGTCACAATACCCAGCCCTAATATTTAGGGTTCGATGCAGTTTGTTTTGTGGAGTTGTGGATGATTTTTTTGCGAAATTCATCTGGTCAGGGGTTGACGAATCAAAGATCATAAATTGACTAGGTGCTGTCCCATCTCATGTTTTGGTTGCCCACACTTCCAGGTTCTACTCAATAGAAGATGAGAAATGACTAAAGTATTTTATTACTGCAGTACAAACTGTAAGTTGGTAATTTTATTTATCATTATACTGGGTGCCTTATCACCTGAATCAGCTGAACTGTATTGGGGTCTGTTACCACTCGCAGCTCTCTTTCTTCCTGATTATCTCTTCATCTAAACGCTATAGAAACCCGTCACCTGTGTATAAATTGTTGCTTTACAAGTTCTTTTTTTTCTTCTTTTTTGTGACATTTTAAGGTCCGGGAAGACGTACTCAACTCCTTAAACAACAATTTCCTGCAGACCCTAAACCAGGCGTGGAATGATCATCAGACGGCCATGGTCATGATACGAGACATTTTAATGTACATGGTAAGTAGGCTGTTGGGATGTAAAAGAGCCGTGCGTTTTTTTCACATACTCGTATATATTCATTGCTTATTCTTTATCGTTGTAGGCCTACTGTCAGATTACGTAATTGACAAACATGTTATT
The DNA here is from genome assembly GCF_001660625.3 of Ictalurus punctatus. Lineage (NCBI taxonomy): Eukaryota > Metazoa > Chordata > Actinopteri > Siluriformes > Ictaluridae > Ictalurus > Ictalurus punctatus. The sequence continues at coordinate 13,547,803 of NC_030435.2, forward strand.
AACATTAAGAGCAGGCACATTTCAGAGGTGCTTGAAAGTTTGTGAACCCTTTAGAATTGTCTACATATCTGCATAAATATGACTTAAACCATCATCAGATTTTCACACAAGTCTTCGAGTAGATAAAGAGAACCCAATTAAACAAATGAGATAAAGATATTATGCTTGGTCATTTATTTATTGAAGAAATTGATCCAATATTACATATTTGTGAGTGGCAAAAGTATGTGAACCTTTGCTTTCAGTATGTGGTGTGACCCCCTCGTGCAGCAATAACTGTAACTAAACATTTGCAGTAACTGTTGATCAGTCCTGAACATCAGCTTGGAGGATTTTTTGTCTGTTCCTCGGTACAGAACAGCTTCAACTCTGGGATGTTGGTGGGTTTCCTCACATGAACTGCTTGCTTCAGGTCCTTCCACAACATTTTTATTGGCTTAGGGTCAGGACTGTGACTTGCCCATTCCAAAACATTAATTATCCATTAGTTTCACCTTCAAATTAACTGCTAATCTTAGAGGTTCTCATACTTTTGCCACTCACAGATATGCAATATTTTTGTCATATGCAATATGTTTGTTTAATTGGGTCTCGTGGTCTATGATTGAGGTCGTATTTATTCAAGAATATAGAAAATATTAAAGGGTTCGCAAGCTTCCGAGCACCACTGTAGTTTGAATATAGTTCTGTAACCATTTTCTCTTTACAGCAGTGTATTGATGACCCCTCTACTTTGTACAGTGCTGTGAAAAAGTATTTGATTTCTTCTGGTTTTGTGTCTACCACATACTAAATAGTTTTAGATCTTCAAACAAAATACAACATAAAACAAAGCCAAACTGAGTAAACACACAATACAGTTTTACTTTTTTTTCCTTTTATTGAAGCAAAAAAGCCCCCAAAAACACTAATTGCCCCCTTAAAATTGAGATCTGGTTGTGCCACCTTTAGCAGCAGTAGCTGCAACCAAATGCTTCAGATAACTAGAGATCAGTCTTTCACTTACTTCTTGCACTAGGACTTACTCCTATGCTTTGGATCATTTAAGACTGCACTTGAGTTTCAACTTATGGACTGAAGACCGAATATTCTCCTTTAGGATTTTCTGGTAGAGAGCAGAATTGATGTTTCCCTCAATTATTGCAATTTGCCCAGGCCCTGAAGCATCAAAGCATCCCCACACCATCACACTTCCACCACCAATCTTGACCATAGTTGTGGTGTTCGAATTTGTGTCCTTGGCTCTTTTGTTACTTCCTCGATGATTAGTTGCTGTGTTCTTGGAGGAATTTTGGGATGTCGGCCAATTCTGGGAAGGTTCGCTACTGTGTTGGATTTTTCCATTTGGAGATAATGTGGTTCTTACTTTGGTTCTATGGAGCCTTTGAATTAGCTTTGTAACCCTTCCCAGACTGATGTATTTCAATCACCTTCTTCCTCATAATTTCTGGAATTTCTTTCAATTTTCGCATAGTGTGTTACTGGATAAGATCTTTTAACCAACTTCATGCTGTTGAAAAAGTTCTATTTAAGTGTTGATTTGATTGAACCAGGTTTGCAGTAATCAGGCTTGGTTGTGTCTAGTCCAGCTGAACCCCATTATGAATGCAGTTTCATAGATTTGGGGAATTAGTAACTACAGGGACAAATACATTTTCACACAGGCCAGGTGGTACTGAATAACTTTTTTGCTCCAATAAATAACATTATCGTTTAAAAACTGTATTTTGTGTTTACTCAGATGCCTTTGTTTTATCTTAGAATTTGTTTTAATTTCTGAATTAATTTACTATGAGATCTACACAAAAACAGAAGAAATCTGGATGGGGCAAATACTTTTTCACAGCACTGCATATGTAAGTGTATATATGGTATTAGCATCTGCTTCTGGTGATCAAAACAGAAGTGGAGAGCACTAAAACCTTTACTGATTCCAGAAGAAATGTTTGTGCCACCTTGCTCAGGAGAAAACAAATAAAAAATAGATTTGGTAAAAGTATTTTATATATAAATCTAGGTTATTAAAATATTCATTAGAACTGTACAGGAAAAAAACTGCTGATTTAACAGTAAGCAGTATTTGGGGTTTTTTGAGATCCTCTCCCTGCAGAAAGGTACAGTCTGAGAAAATTGCTGCTTTCGACTTTAGAAGTGTGAAGTCGGAGCTCAGAACTGCTCCATGTTGGTGTGTTCGAGCTGCAGAGTGAGGAACAAACACGGATGCCTCCACGTTTATCTAGCAACAAACTGACTTTAATCACCGATGCATATTTTCCTCGTCAGTGAACTATATAGTCTGTGCTCTGGATTTAACAAGCGAATATGCCTGTATGTTGATTGATTTAAAGCAAATACTTGTATATACAGTGCCCTCCACGAATATTGGCACCCTTGGTAAATATGAAAGCTGTGAAAAGTTGTCTTTATTGTTTAACCTTTTGATCTTTTGTTAAAAGAATTCACAAAAATACTCTGCTCTCCTGGATATCAAACAGTTGCAAACACAACACGGCTTTATAATAAAAAACTTTGTTAAATATGTGTACCACAATTATTGGCACCCTTTTAGTCAATACTTTGTGCTACCACCCTTTGCCGAGATAACCGCTCTGAGTCTTCTCCTATAATGACTGATGATGTTGGAGAATACATGGCAAGGGATGAGAGACCATTCCTCCATACAGAATCTCTCCAGATCCTTCACATTTTGAGATCCGTGCTGGTGGACTCTCCTCTTCAGTACACCCCACAGGTTTTCTATGGGTTTCAAGTCAGGAGACTGGGATGGCCATGGCGGATCTTGATTTTGTGGCCAGTAAACCATTTTTGTGTTGATTTTGATGTATGTTTTGGATCATTGTCCTACTGGAAGATCCAACCACGACCCATATTAAGCTTTCTGGCAGAGGCAGTCAGGTTTTCATTCAATGTCTGTTGATATTTGATCAAGTCCATGATGCCATGTATTCTAACAAAATGTCCAGGTCCTCTGGCAGAAAAAAGGCCCCAAACATTAAAGAGCCACCACCATATTTAACTGTGGGCATGAGGTACTTTTCCATATGGCTACCTCTCTGTGTGCACCAAAACCACCTCTAGTGTTTATTACTAAAAACACTCTAATGTGGTTTCATCTGACCATAGAACCCGATCCAGTAGTGTCTGGCAAACTGAAGACGCTTGAGATTGTTTTTGGATGAGAGTAGAGGCTTTTTTTTCATAAAACCCTTTCAAACAACTTATGGTGATGTAGTGTATATTAGTGGAGGGCACTGTACAATATGACACATTTAACCCTCTTACCCCATATGGCCGAAAAACCGGCTTGCCCGTCTTTGATCTATTCCCGTAAGGACGATATATCGGCGGCTCGGTCGTCTATGCCAAATCCCCGTAAGGCCGATATAGCGGCTTTACAGTGTAAACGTTATCCCCGTAAGGCCGGTGTACCGGCATTACTCTGCTATGATTCCTTACTTATTTAATTATTATTTTTTAACCCGGAAGGTTGATGACGTCACGATGTGATTACGTTATTACGCCGGCATTACAATGAAGATCCAAGCGTGAATATTGGTGTACTAGTAGAAGTGAACTAAAAATGCCAAAGTGAAAAGCTAATCGTGTTCCAGCTAAAGTTACACCTGCAGTGAACACAGGTACATCTAAAACAGTGAAAAAAAGAAAACATACACCGTTACACAGGCGAGAGCAAGGATTCTAGATAGTGACAGCAGTGAAAGTTCAGGCGATGTTGAAACCGAAACTGATAGTGACGCACACTCTCCTGATTCAGACCCTGATCCGTCTTCATCTTCAGCATCAATCAGTGCGACTGACACTGCAGGGGTCTGGAGTCATAACGGGACCATTTCTGTGCATTCGTGAAAACACTACCTGCTGGTCTGATTATCACCAGAAACTTGACTTTTGGTGCTAAAATGGATTTATTTATTTATTATTTACTTGAATTTATTCAAAGGCATTGACCACGCTGATGCTTGTATGGTACTTCTGAAGGAGTATAAGGATTTTAGCGAGCATTTTTCATCATTTTCTCTAGTTAAGAATTGTGCTCTAAGTGGAGTAAAGACACTGAACTGCTTCATTTTCAAATTAATATTACACATATACATTATTATAAGTTGTTTCAAGGCCTAAACATGTTCAAATTAAAATGTTGATTTTGGGGCCAATTTTGGCCTGGGAACTCAGGGTTGGCGTGCTGTTTCTATGGGGAATATAGGGTTGTGGGACACAATACTGTGGGAACTAAGGGGTCAGAGGGTTAAAGGTAAAAAGTGCTACTGCTGAGCCACCATGCTTATTTGATGTCACTTGCTGAACTCTAAGTTGAGTAGTTCCTGAGCAGGAATTCTGAGTTAAGGGGATGAGCCCCAGAGATTGCTATAAACGCATCAGCTGACAGGATGTAAACAACTGAACAACCAAACTCTCGACGTGTAATGTGTGTAGAGACTCTACTCACCACTAACGTTCAATGTCTAGGCTGTTCCTTAACAACATTTTTTTTTTTTTTTGAAGAACCTGGAGTACAAGTGTTATATTAGTTTATACTAGCAGCCTCAACAAAAACTACCTTGTACCTTTTTACATTATGACAATGTTAATGTCAGCTGTCAAATAAACGAACAGTCCTTTGTTGAGAAAGATAACAAGAGGAAGAGATTAAATGTTGCATATAGGCAGTTTCTGTGTCAAGTACACGTTAGGTCTTGAGTTTAATTTTTCATAACTTTACTTCAGAAACTGTGGCTTGGCCATGACTGAAAGAGCTCAGAAAGGACAGGCACATCTATTTACATTTACTTTAATAATTGGATCTGCAGCAAAAGTATTAAATGTTTGGAGTGACGTGAAGGAGTCAGGACAACATCCGGTCAGTGAAGTTTCAGAAAAGGCAAAAATTCAGAAAAAGGTGGAACATAAGAAGGTGATCAAACTGAATTACTAAGTGAACCACACAAGCTCAATCCTATGTTTACTAAGGGGAAAAAGTTATTTATTTTACTTATTTGTTTTGTCTTTATTGCTTGGTAAACTAATAGGTTTGACAACGAGAAAAAATCTACTCCTTGGTGACCTGCAAAGCAACAGCGTTTCATATGGAAGGGAGACTATAATACTTGACGCACTTCACGGTGGTCTGCTTCACAGTTAAACATATCCAGAGGAAATAAAAACATAATATACAGACTTGATGAATATCTTTTACATGCAAGGACACACCACCACATCTCATAGCTCAATGTTCTTTAACGACTTGCAGCTTACGTTTTTGTCACGCGAATACAAACACGATGTGCTGTTTTTAGACGAGAATGAATGTTTTCACTTGGTCTGTATTAGTAATAGTTCACCATACACAATGCATTATGTTAGATACCGCTCTTAGCCTAGTCAATTAGGTTTCCAGGCAACCAGAACATGGGACTGGGTTGCACACTGGAACTCCATTTGCACTATGGGCTTGCTAATGAATTTATCATTTGTCTATTCCTGATGCCTGCTTAGCAACTCTGAATAAAAGACATCCTGCATGTAATGTGTTTGACCTGGGAGCCCGGGCTAGTAGTTTGCTCGTCCCGGCATGTGCATGCTAAGCAATTAATATGAGCGCCGCTTGTTTTGTCATCAGCACAAGAAGAAGAACGATTAAACTTGCCTCTAGAGGGCGTGAAGATGATCAGAGTGTTTTTTTTTCTTTCTCAGAGCAGAGAGTAAGCAGGTGTCGATTTGTCTCCACTATAATGACTTCAACTGAGAACCTAAGATATTCATTAGACTTCTTCTATTACTGCATATTTAGGGGGAAACATTGCCTCTGATATGCCTAAACCATTTCAGGAACAACCACCTCATACAAGAGTGGTTTCCACGCCATCAGTTTGGTCATGTGAACAACTTGCTCTGCCTTGCCAGTTGTGGGGAATGCTCTGCAGTGAACTATTGAAACGAGAAGGCCAGTTCTTCTTATGCTTTTTGCTATTCACTGAAGACACTTGGGTTTAAGATCAAAAGATGAATATGAGATGATGGATCAGAATTTCAACTTTCATTTCCTGATATTTACATTGAGATGTGTTCAACAACATGGCACCGTTGGTGTTAGACCACCCCATTTTAAAAGTAAGCAAAAGTATAGGAACAGATAGTCTTCAGGTAATATAACATTTAATATTTGGTGGAATATCACTTGCTTGCAATAACTGCATCAAGCTGGTGACCCACTGACATCACCACTGTTCTGTTGTGATGCTTTTCCAGGCTTGTACCACAGCTTCTTTCATTTGTTGTTTGTTTCAAGGGGGTTTCTCCCTTCAGTCTCCTTTTCAGGAGGTGAAATTCTGCTCAATTGGGTTAAAGATTGGTGATTGAATTGTCCAGTCTAAAACCTTCCACTTTTTCCCCGATGAAGTCCTGTTGTGTTGGCAGTGTGTTTTGAATCAAGTTCCTCCTAATTAGATTGCATGCATTTCTCTATAAATTGGCAGACAGAATGTTTCTGTAGACTTCTGAATTCATTCTGCTGCTACCATCATGAGTTACATCATCAAATGTAGATTAGTGAGAATGTTCCAGAAGCAGCCATGCAAGTCTAAGCCATGACACCACGTCCACCATGCTTTTCAGATGAGCTTGTATGTTTTGGATCATGAGCAGATCTGTTCTTTCTCCACACTTTGGCCTTTTCATCACTTTGGTAAAGGCTAATCTTGGTTCCAGAACTTTTGTGGCTCCTCTCTGTATTTCTTTGGGGATTCCAATCTGGCTTTCTGATTCTTACTGCTGATGAGTGGTTTACATTTTGTGGTATAACCTCTAAAATTTCTGCTCTCGAAGTCTTCTTTGAATGGTGGATTGCGGATTGTGATCCACCCCTGCCCTGTGGAGGTTGTTGGTGATGTCACTGATGGTTATCTGACTGTTGTTTTGGGGTTTTTCTTCACAGCTCTTGTTTCTTGTCCTCAACTGCTGTTGTTTTCCTTGGCCGTCCAGTCTCATGTCTGGTTGTTAGTACACCAGTGGTTTCTTTCTTTTTCAGGACATTCCGCATTGTTGTATCGGCTGTTCTCGATGCTTGTGCAATGTCTCCAATTGATTTTTCCCTCTTCCCTCAGCTGTAAAATGACTTTTCTCCCATAGACAGCTCTCTCATCCTTGCCTATCACGATAACTACTTTTTCAGAAATAATTGCAATATATGATTTGTCATTTTAATACCATTTTATGCCACTGATATAATGATAATAATCATTTTCATGTAAATATTTCCAAAATTCTAATTAATTTTTAATTCTAAAGACATTATTTCAGTTAGAGGAAAATACTAGTGAACACCAGGTTTTTAAATCAGCAGTCCACAGGGAGGGCACAACGAATAAATACAAACCAAACAGGGCTTGCGAAGAACAAACCTGGCTGTCAACAAAATGCCTTATTAATTTATAAACGAAAATTATTAATCTAACTGACTAATCTAATCTAACTGAAAATTATAAAAGCAAAAGCCTAACCTAGCCTCTCAGGCCAGTTCCAGTGTTAATTTTCACACTGGTTTTAGTCATTGTTTTTTGTCTTCTGATGAATATATCCTTTCAGTTTATTCAGTATTTTATCATCATATTTATTCATTTTAGTCAATTTTACTCTGAGTAAAAAGGAAGTAAATATGAATCAACGGCATCTTAGTTGACGAGAAAATGTAAAAATGAAACCCAATATTCACACATTTTCTATATTAAATTCAACATGTATAAAAAATTTTTTTTTAAAAACCCCTGAAAACTCCGTTGTTGTGAAAAACTGATCTCCTGAAAGAATATTACAATGAGTACACTATTGTAATACAGCATTGTGAATTCTTTATGCTTTAGTTCATCAAGGTTACTTATCCGTCATACCTAGCACCTTAAGTTCAATTTCACTTGTGCATTCGCGTCATTTAGTGCAGAAGCGAGTTGTAATATTGGGTTTATGTTGTGTGTAAATGTCAGATTAATCTCGTATGTGTATAAGATGTGTTTGTGTGAGTTAATTTTCCTGCTAGTAAAGCGCTACAGTTTACCGCTATTCATTCACTGTTCAGCTTCAGCTCACGCAGCTCAATCCCTGACATTATTGATTATGACACGTAGATCCCGCCTCGATTGACAGGTGACAAGGTGAGAGTTGTTTTTTTTTTTTACTGCGCAGACGGCACACGCAGCCGAAGTGAGGAGAGAAAAAAAAAACTAAGTTATAATTATGTATTATAAATAACCGTTTGAAAGAGTGAAACCGAAGGTCGAAACAGTACTACTGCCAGTTGGAGTGCTGAGGAACTTCAGTTTGAGTTTTATCCAACGTGAAACTTGGTGAGTTTAGTTTAATTAGTTAAGTGCGGAGTGCTATGCTAAGCTAATACAGCTATGACGCAGCATGTTGCATTACTGGTTATTTTCTTCTCTTTCATTTAGCCATGTAAGTAATGTGTCAATTCGAATTTAATTCCAAAAGTGTTTTGAGTCACATTACTTCTGAGTTATTAAATTGTTAAATTGCATTGTGTAAATGTGAGTTATATTCAGTTATGTCAAGTGTTAGTTGTTAATGCGTGTTTCAATGCACATAGCTGTTACTCTATTTTGTTTGAGTTAAATTTTGTTTAGAGTAAAAATCAGACAGACGTAAAATACAAAAAGTATTTTAAATGATGTTACAACCGAGTCATTTTTTTCAACAGTATGCTTTAATTCAAATCGGTTCTAGTGCTTGCTACACATCTTAAATGCAAATGCACAGGTTTTGCGTCCGATTGTGCATTTTTATCTTAAATTCGACAAATATGACAGCACTAGAACAGCTGAGAGGACCGAAGGAGCGCGAACGGCTGAAATGTTGGTGGCATTCATTCTTATGTAATCAAACACGCATTGTTCGATATCGAGGTCAGTAAAAACGATTGAGGGCATTCCATATATCGTACGATAAGATGATAATCTAATTATCGTGACGGGCCTACTCTGGTCATCATGTTGGTTTTTACTTTTTCACAACAAATGCCGTCTTCACAGACGAAAACCAGGGCACAAGACAAGAGTAAACATTCAGAGCTATTAATTGTTTAAATGATCAATCTAACAGGGCACACCTGGACAACAAAGTCCAGAGGAAAGCCTTCCCAGAAGAGTGGAGTGGAGACCAACTCCATATTAAATCCCTTTGTTTTTGAGTGGGATTTTCAGTAAGCACATATGGGTGTGATGGTCAGGTGTCCACATACTTGGAGGTATGTAGTTGTTTTATTTATTTATTTATTTTATGCTGTGCTGCCTCCCCAAGCTCTGTAAGCTACCGTTCATCTGCACTGAGCATGAGCAATAACGGCCTCAAGGCCATTCGCAGCCTGTCGCCAGGTAACGTTGGGCTACTTTTCAGGAAAAGTGAAGGAAAAACAAGTTCTTAGTTAGAACACTAGGTGTTGCTGTCACATAATGCCAGACAGATCTGTGTTTAATCTCCTTCCATTTAGCCACTTCATAATGTTATTGATTTTAAATTCTACAGGCCTGCATTAATGTTTCGAAGCTTTTGAGTATGCACCCAAAGAAAAAAAAAGCGAATGTCAAATTTAATGGAATCTGGCTGAGTTCAGAAGAAAGCATGTCTGTTTATTTTGCCGGGACTCAGTTTGTGGAACGAAGATGTAAGACTAGTGTAATTGCCACAGCACTGTTCTGACATACAGCACAAAGTGTTTTTATTCATATGTTTGTTTTTACTCCTATGCCAGTCATCCATCAGCCTGGGTGGAGATAATAAAACAGAGGTCAGAGTGGAGTGTGTGTGGAAATATATTAATAATAATAATAATAATAATAAGGAGAAGAACGCTAATGCTGGAAGTTTTTGATGTCGTGTCAGCTAGTTTTATTAGATTGTGTGTCATTAGTGTACACATTGCAGGACCTTGACCTGCAGAATCTGATATAAAGTGTGATGGCGTTGCAAAGCATATACCAATAATTGCCTGGATGTCTGATCTGATGCTTATAAAGGCTCTGTTTCTGGTTGCGCTAACAAAGAACTATCTCCGCCCCCCACCCCCACACTTGTTTTCCATGACCAGGCCAGTGGTGATTTGGTTTACGGGTTATGAAGCACTACAGAGAGTGGCAGAGATGGGACGTTTGAGTCTGTGTGCACCTGCTTTATTGTTCATGGCCTTTCTCAAATTTACTCTGGCATCTGTTTATAAACAAGGCAAGAATGGATAAAATGTTGCCAACAGTTCAGAAGGCCAGCCACAGTCTTAAATGGTGGAATACATCAGCCAGCTTTGCTTATATGCCTTATTATTATTTATCATTATTATTTATTTGACCGGGGGAAAAAAAAAACAAACAGCAGAGAGCTTTACAGCACAGATGCGTGTCACACCACAGTACTAGCTGTCACGTGAGGAAACCCATTTCAAGTGTATCTGTCTAAGAAACCTTCATTTTCAGGCAGCACTACATTATGATCTTTTAAATAGATCTTCCTTTTTTCACCATCAAGTTGCACAGCTTTCTCACCCCATAAAAAAGGGTAAAAAGCAATGTACAGTTAAGATATCTAATTAATTATGCATGGTGGCGTAGTGGTTAGCACGTTTGCCTCCCACCTCCAGGGTTGAGGGTTTGATTCCCGCCTTGTTTGCACGCTCTCCCCAGGCTTCGTGGGTTTCCTCCAAGTACTCCGGTTTCCTCCCCCAGTCCAAAGACATGCGTCGCAGGCTGATTGGCATCCTTAAATTGTCCGTAATGTGTGAATGGGTCTGTGTATAATTGTGTCCTGCGATGGCTTGGCACCCCATCCACGGTATCCCCCACCTTGTTCATCGAGTCCCCTAGGGTAGTCTCCCCGCGACCCTGTGTAAGATAAGCAGTACAGAAAATGGATAGAGAGACATGTATGTTTGTTTGCTGCAAAACATTTTTTTTTTAAATTTTGCAATTATTTTACGTTATTGCCTAGCCCTAGTTCTTATTCACAAGCAATCGGACAATTGAATGTAAAGAAACCAGACTGGAAAATATCCAGCAAAAATGATTTGTCGGATCACAAGCGGAGGTTCTGTTGTTATGCATTTTCACAGTGTTTTTGTGAGAGACCGTGTGAGGACCTGAGAAATAAATGGCATCCCCAAGCTCTTCCCAAGCGTGAAGAAATGCCAGGACTGTTTCCGTGTGTAGTATCTTTCACCCGCTGCTTGGTTGTGAGCATCATTCAAAAATAAAATAATTAAAAAAGCAGCACAGTATACTTGTGAGTATTCTCTAGTGTAACCGCTGCACATTTCACGTGTTACATGTTTTGACTGTCAGCTTGTCAGGTCACTGTGATGTCAGTAAATGTAACTAAAATGTTCGTTTTGTCTGTTTGGATCTCCAGGACCGTGTGTATGTGCAGCAGAACAACGTAGAGAACGTCTATAACTTGGGCCTGATCATCTTCCGAGACCAAGTAGTTCGGTACGGCTGCATCAGAGATCACCTCCGCCAGACGCTGCTGGACATGATCGCCCGGGAACGGAAGGGCGAGGTGGTAGACAGGTGCGTGCTTTACCTCCTGTCTGTTTGACAAATATTTAAATACATATGGTGTTTTATCTGGTATTATCTTCATTTTGTAAGATCTGATCACGGAGTTGCATATTTAACCCTCCTATTATGTTATGGGTCAATTTGACCCATTTCCACATTTGCGATGTCTGAAATACCAGTTAATCTCTCTCTCTCTCTTTGAAATTGTTTGGCTTTCCTCATTTAGGGTCAAAAACTTGTATGCAAATATTTCTTCTTATAGCTTGTCTCGGACAAATAATTAGAATATTAACCAAACTAATACCAAGCCCATCACGTATATATTGAATGGCGTTGTTGATGTCTGGTGCAGTCAGTGCAAGAGAATTTCAGATTGAGCTCTGATTTTTGAGCACACGATCCCATCACTTCCTGCTAACAGATCACACTGTCTGGTTTCTGATGACTGCGTATTTCAGAAACAGTCTTCAGAAGAGTGGTGTCAGAGAGACGTATGTTTGCTGGCCCTGCTTCTTATTAAAAGCTCACAGAATACACTGGCAAGATTGAGAAAAATAAAGTGCAGTGGCCCCTTGGTGTTAAGAAAATTAACAAATGAAGTGTATGTTAGTGTTGATTAGATTGTAATTATATCCCCCCCTGGAGAGAATACAGGCTATAAAGTGATTATTTGTAAGTATTTGATGTAAATGAATTTCCATAATAATGATATTGTTTGACCCAGTTGTGTTGTTTCCAGAAAATGGACTGATTCTGTGCTGTACTTAGGGTGATGTCATTAGGTATCATTTTATGCTTATTATTGCCCATTTCACTTTCTCTCTCATAGAGGAGCAATTAGAAATGCGTGCCAGATGCTTATGATATTGGGCTTGGAGGGACGGTCAGTGTATGAGGAAGACTTTGAAGCTCCTTTCTTAGAAATGTCTGCAGAGTTCTTCCAGGTTGGTGACAATAACAGACAATAACTGCTCTATTCAGTCTCGCTTTAATAACGCATGCTTTATAAATGCTTTTCTAAACAAGTGCATGACTTGTCAGTTACGAGGTGTGACTAACTGAGCAGTCACTCTAATTATCAACAGATAATACAGCATGTTTAATGCCTCATCCTAACTGCACTGCTACGACTGAGACTGGTGGGAGAGGCTTTATTTACATAAAGATCATTTGTAACACCTCCATCATCCACCCATCCATCCACCCAGACATCCAGACATCCACCCATCATCCATCCAAACACCCATCCATCCAACCATCCGTCATCCGTCCATCCATCATCCATCCATCCACCCACTTACCCGAACATCTTCCCATCATCCACCCAAACACCCATCCATCTACCCATCAGCCACCCAAACATCCAGCCACCCACCCAGACATCCAACCATCATCCATCCAAACACCCACCCATCCGTCCATCCATCCATCCACCCATCCATCCTTCTGTCCATCTACTCATCCTTCCATCCATTAATCCATTCATCCACCCACCTATCCATCTATCATCCATCCATCCATCCATTTATTTTATCTGTGCATGTGTTTGTCTGTGTGTTTATTTCCTATTCTGGGAAGTACACCGGAGACCAAAGACTTGTACCTACTGTCTCACTTTAATGTCGCACTGTGTTCAGGATGTTCTGTTGTGTGTGCAGATGGAGAGTCAGAAGTTCCTGGCAGAGAACAGCGCCAGCGTGTACATAAAGAAAGTAGAGGCACGGATAAATGAAGAGATAGAGCGAGTGATGCACTGTCTGGACAAGTCGACAGAGGAGCCAATCGTCAAGGTAGTGGAGCGGGAGCTCATCTCCAAGCACATGAAGACCATCGTGGAGATGGAGAACTCTGGCCTGGTCCACATGCTTAAACACGGAAAGACGGAGGGTGAGGGGAGCATTGTGCTATTCCTGTATTCCTAATAATGACTGATTATATTTAATCAATATTCAAAATAATGACTGGGGTGTTCAAAACCGTTTAGCAAGCTAACTAACTTCCACTAGCTTCCAGTCTTGTCAGTCATGCTAGCATTTTGTGGATACTGTGATGCTAAATAGTGATGGATTCATTGCTTGATTACATTTTCTCTCTCTCTCTCTCTCTCTCTCTCTCTCTCTCTCTCTCTTTCTCACACACACAGATCTGGCCTGTATGTATAAGCTATTCAGCAGGGTGCCAAACGGGCTGAAAACAATGTGTGAGTGTATGAGTCTATATCTGAGAGAACAGGGGAAAGCTCTGGTGTCCGAGGAGGGAGAGGGCAAGAACCCTGTCGACTACATACAGGCAAGAAACTCCTAAACCTGCTACTGCGCTGATTGAGAGATTGTTAAAATTGAGAGAAAAATCAGTATTTGTCATTTTTAATAGGGAAAGAAAGTATTTTTTCTTGAGTAAATTCAACTCACCAGTTACAGGTGGTTAACAGCCATGGTCACTTAGCCTGTTAATGGATCATGCCCCATCTTATTTTCCCACACTTGCAGCAAATGGGTGATTTAACACCGACAAAGATTCCAGTTTCCCTATACTGAAAGATTTATGGACAAGTGGTTCTCCTGAAAATCTAAGCGTACTTGGCGTCAATTTAATGTCGGGGACACAGTGGACGATTTTTTTTAGTATCTTAACAGGTTTTATAATCCTCCGAACACACGCACTAGATGATTTTGCCAGACCGCGAAACCACATACCTGTCAATAACAATTTCACAGACACGAGAGCTCACAGAAACTTCAGAAGATAGTATCACTCCCACTTTGTTTTGCTTATTAGCTGCATATCATTTCTCTCACTCTCTCTCCTCCCTCTCTCTTGTATTCTCTCTCTCTCTCCCTCCGTCTCTCTCGTGCTCTCTCTGTCTCTCTCTCTCAACAAGCGACAAGCCTCAAATCGGGCCATGCACCCCCCGATCGTTTGGGAGGGTGCAAATCGGGCTTAAAATCTTCAAGTCTGTATTCAGCCTAAGAAATGCATACACACCGATCAGTCGTAACATTAAAACCACCTGCCTAATATTATGTAGGTCCTCCTTGTGCCACCGAAACAGCTCTGACCCATCGACGACTCCATAAGATCTCTGAAGGTGTGCTGTGGTATCTGGCACCAACAAGTTAGCAGCAGATGTTTTAAGTCCTGTAAGCTGCGAGGCCGGGCCTCCATGGATTGGACCATCATGTCCCACAGATGCTCGATCGGATTGAGATCTGGGGAATTTGGAGGCCAAGTCAGCACTTTGAACTCTTTGTCATGTTCCTTAAACCATTCCTGAACAGTTTTTGCAGTGTGGCAGGAAGCATTATCCTGCTAAAAGAGGTCACTGCCATTAGGGAATACAGTTCATATGAAAGTGTGTACTTGGTCTGCAACAGTGTTTAGGTAGGTGGTACGTGTCAAAGTAACATTCACATGAATGTCAGGACTCAAGATTTCCCAGCAGAACATTGCCCAGAGCATCACACTCCCATAGTGCATCTTGATGCCACCCAGACATCCACACGATGTAAAAGAAAACGTGATTCATCAGACCTTCCTTGGACCATTTTGATAGGTACTAACCACTGCATACTGGGAACATCCCACAAGACCTGCTGTTTTGGAGATGCTCTGACTCTGTCATCAAGCCATCACAATTTTGCCCTTGTCAAAGTCTCTCAGATTCTTTCGCTTGCCCATTTTTCCTGCTTCCAACACATCAACTTCAAGAACTGACTGTTTACTTGCTGCCTAATATCTCCCACCACGTGACAGGTGCCACTGTACCTAGATAATCAGTGTTATTCACTTCACCTGTCAGTTGTTTTAATGTTATTGTTGATCAGTGTATACTTTCATAAATTGTCTATTCATTCATTCATCTTAATTAGGCCGTTATCCTGGTTAGAGTCACCACAGATGCAGAGCCTATGCTGGAAACAGTGGGCAGGAATGCCAGGCCATTGTATGCATTCACACACTCATTCAAACCTATGGGCAGTCTAGTGGCATGCTTTAGGGAAGTGGGAAGAAACCATAGAACCCGGAGGAAACCCACACAGCCATGGGGTGAACGTGCACAGAAACTCCACACAGACAGTAGTGCATTACCAGCGTAGTCACACGGATGGAGTTTTCAAAACAAAAACGCAGAAGCATATGTTTATCAGCAAACACACAGTGTCCCTTGTGTTCGCAACCTCGCATATCTTCTTCTGTCTTCTGTCCTTCTCCATCTGTTGCAGCTCCTCATCAGTATATTCAGGCTCATTTTAGATTTGCCTTTGGGTTTTCATTGTAAGTGTGCTTCACTTCAGCAGGTTTTACTTTATTTTATTTAAGCACAGGAGATGTCAGTTCTTGTCTGGTTATTTCTCAAAGAATTTAGGGTAAAGAAAAAAGTTGGCCTATTTTTTAATGATTGTTCGTGTCCAGGGATTACGATCAGCTTTTGTTTTGTAAGTCAGATCTGGGTATTTCATAACTCCATATCTCTTATCAGTATTATATAAACTGGACAAAGGAATGTATTTAATGTAACCTATTTCAAACAATATCAACTATGCTTAAAAAAATGTACCATTAACAGTACTAACAAAGCAGCATTAAATTATTTATACCAACCATTGAGAGCCATTTTTGCGTGTGCAGTACAGAGCGACGTTTTCATTAACCGTAAATCAGGTCTACATGTGCTTCATTTGCATTGAGCACACTGCTCAGTTACCATGTGGCTTATAGGGAATTAGTCTCATCCACTAACAGCAGTGCCATACTCCATCCATCCATACATCTTCTATACCGCTTATCCTTTACAGGGTCACGGGGAACCTGGAGCCAATCCCAGGGAGCATCGGGCACAAGGCAGGGTACACTGGACAGTGTCCCAATCCATCGCAGGGGCATTGCCATACTGTACAATGTTAATAGGTTGCTCAGCTGGACCAATGAAATTTGAATAAAACCAGTGTCATGGCAAATGTGTAATTATGTGCTGGGAAACGAAGAATAATTTTTCCTTCATGCCTGTACAACATGAGAACTTTGAAAGGTGAGCAACGAACAGTATCAGTTAAGTTTTATTAATCGTACAAGGTGTAAAATCTCTCTCTCACTCTCAATCTCTGTTTTTTTCAGTTTTCATATGCTTTATTTGTTGCATGACAAACAGTTGTACATTACCAAGTACAAGAGAAATAAAAGAAAAAGACAGAATAAAATTAAACTGAATAAAATACTAATAGATAAAATGAGTGTACAATACATAAATACATAAGTGTACAAATTTAGGACAAAATAAATGTACTCTATACAGAATAATTGAAAAAAGAAGGATATATGTATAATTACATGCATATTATAATAATCATATTATAATTATGCATAAGAAAAAATATACACTAATAATAAAAAAAGAGCAATCACAATAATTACATAAAAAAACAAGGGCAAGGCAGATCACTCACTGTCCCTAATATTGTGGCAGGCTGAGACATACTGTGCTGCTAATATACAGCAGTGTTTATCTTCTCCTGGGGGGGGGGGGTCACTGCTTGATACATAGTCAAATGTTTGGTGTGTGTGTATAATTTTGGGGAAGAGTTTATCTCGGATGTGTGTATATGTTGTGTGTTCTGTTAGGAAGTGCAGCTCTGTCTCAACTGTGTTTTGGTTGCAGTGTAGACACGACCCTTTCTTCCTGTGGGAGCCATGTTTTCCTGTGTCTGCCTGTTTCTCTTGCTAGGGCGTGTCCACTGAGTCTGTATCTTGTCAAGCTGCTTCTCAGGGTTTAGTCTGTCACTGTGTACAGATAGTCTGTCGTGGTGTACTGTCTTTTCAGGGACAAATAGCATTGCATTTTACTCCGTTGTTGTGTTGCAGGTGATGCAGTTTTGTTTCATTTGTATTGTAATTTGATCTAATCTGATGTGTTTGACGTGTCCATGTGGTTGGGGTTAGTAGGTGTTGGTGATCCTTCAGGGCTAAAGCTTCGGACCAGCTGAGAGAGGAGGGTGTTTGCTTTGATCAGCTCTTGGTATTGCAGGACTTTGTAATGATATGATTGGGGGCTCACTGAGTCTGAGGCTCTGCTTACCCTAGCGCATTTTTGTTTTAAAATGAAACCGATCGTCGTCCACACTGGCGTTTCTGCTGTGTTTCAGAAACGATCTCAGTCCACACAACACGACCGAAAACGCATGTCATATGACCGTTCATGGACACTGGACATGCGCATACAAGTGTAAACAGGAAGTTGGCTACTAGTCCAAACCGGTGTTCAATGTAGGGCTTACACCGCTTGAAATGAGAGTATTTCTGTCCTGCTTCTATTTTGTTGTTTTTCTGGCGTTGTTTGGTCAGTTGTCTGTTTTTTTTATTTTTTTATTTTATTTATTTTTTTTTTAAACACAGCCAAAGCATTAATCCTTTTTTGTTGTGCTAGGACATATTGGATGTAGTTTCCTGTTGTTTCTCTGGTTTCTGTCTCTCTCTCTCTCTCTTTCTCTCTCTCTCTCTCTCTCTCTCTCTCTCTCTCTCTCTCTCTCTCTCCCTCTCTCTCTCTCTCTCGTCGTCTCTTGTCTGCTCCAGTGTTAGGATCCACTCCAGTGTGCAGAAAGTTCTTCACTGCTGTTTTCCTTTAGTGTTCTTTGTTCTTCGAAACTGGTTTAGCCAAATGTCTTCGCTATTTATGTGTTCACCATGACATTTTGGACAAATTTTATTTTTTTTCCCTGAGATTTATCTAATTTTAAATGCAAAAAAACTCACGAGGGTTCAACAGCTCATGTTGTACATGACCTCTCTTTCTCTCTCTCTCTCTCTCTCTCTCTCTCTCTCTCTCTCTCTCTCAGTGAGGTGTCGTTCATTTTGAACGCGCATGCGCTGTAACATCCAAATAGGCTCTGCACAGGAAACAGAAATTAATAGTTCACCTCTCGAGTCTTCAAGTTCAAGTCATTCGTTCTTCAGGTGACCGCCGCATAGGCAATGCACCATGCAGTACCGGAAGTGGGATGAACGAACGACTTGAACCTGAAGAGTAGAGTCTTGAACTAATCATTTCTGTTTCCGGGGAACAAAAAAGATTTTGCTGAACGAGATTCAAAGATCCGAGTCAGTAAAATGATCCGAACTTTCCATCACTACTCTCTCCATTAAAAACCTCGAGCTTTGTGCTGTGAAGCAATTTTGCATACAGCCGACTAACCACGTCGAGGTACCATAAGGAAATGTTTAACTTGGCTGGTGCTGTTAACTCGCCTCGTTGTGAAGGTGTTATGAAAATAAACTAATAAACGTTTTGGCACACATAGTTTAAGCGAGTTTAGCTTCAGTCCACTTTAATGGGATTGGGGAGAGGTAATTACGCCGTGTGTTTCATCCTCATTGTACAATTCTCATGCAGGTTTGGACTTATACACTCATGTTTTTGTGGAATGTGTCGTGGAAATTAGACAACACTCGCAGACTCGTCCTCTGAAGGTAAAAAGGTTTATTACAGAAAGATGGTTAATACAGGATAGAATAAAGCAGGATAGAATAATGAGAGCGCTCTGAATCCCTTGTATTAAACCACTACTATATATATGAAACGCAGAGCATGACATAATTCTGTGTACCGATAAGAAGCAGTTTGATGCATTTCAAACAGGCTTTGTTTTGAACTTTGAACAGAAGAACATGTTTGTGTCTCTGTAAGCAGATAAACATTCCGTACTGATCTCAGTGACATGACATGGCCTTCTTAGGCATTATCCTCTGATGAACATGAACAAGAACAAACTTATTACAAAGTAAAAATGAGTAATTTCCATCACAAATGCGACTGTCAATGTTGTGTTTTTATTAGACAAGAAGCACAAAAGGTTACCCCAGAGTCTAGCCAACAACTGATGCACAACCTATTGACTTTGTACAATTTGGCACTGATTTTGGTGGATTTTATATATATATATATATATATATATATATATATATATATATATATATATATATATATATATATATATATATGCACATGCACATATTAGATTAACTCTGCAAGCTTTGGTATTTGCTTACTGCATTCTCTGGTAAATTAGCACTGTGTGCAGTAATCTGAGTCTTTTAAAGTGGTCTTGCACGATCAAAATTCTATTTTCAGTACTATACTGTGGTAAATGTTTCTATTCGTTAACTTTGAATGCTTTTGATGACACATTTACGTAGGCCAATAGTATACTGACATTGCGCTTGGCTGAACTGATTTAGGAATGCTAATTTGTGTCAAATGGCCAAAAAGCACACAGTGTCCTGCACGGCAAATGCAAAGCTAAAAAAAAAAAGTTATTTTATTATCACAGTTTGTGGAAAAGATGAGTGATGTTGGGGTATATTTTTGCGGCTGAGGACAGAGAGCAAACAGACAGCAGTATGAAGAAAGATACCAAAACAGGCAAACCCACAAGCATTACCACCTCTACACCTCAACACTGGGTGGGTCAGACGGTTATGAGGTGTGGAGCTTTATTTCAAATTCACAGCAATAAAGTTTAGAGTGATCTATAGGGTTAGGGATTTTTGATTATGAAAAGATAATGCCTTTTAAGCATTCCCTATATTGATGTAAATATTGATATATCTTTGTAAACTTTCTTCTGCCTCTTTAAAAAAAAAAAAAAAAACAGCAACAAAAAAAAAAAACATATTATTGGATATCCAAGCTGAAAAGGTTCCTTACCCCAGCCTACTCTCTTCCATGCAGTTATAATGTACATTTCCCAATGATTTACATTTATTTGTTTGACTTTTATCCAAAGCAGCCAAAAGTAATGCGTAATCCAAGAATAGAGCTGGCCTATTGAGGGTCTTGACCATGCTTAATAGCAGTTGCTGACATTATTATTCACAAGTATTGAAGTTTAATACTTCAACAAATTCTAGTGTAACCTAAATGTCTTCAATGGCACAACATGGTACAAATGGGAGAAAAGACCAGAAGTATGACATTAGACGTACACAAACGGATATAAATGTTGTGGGTAAATGTCACTGTGTCTGTGTTGCACAGGGCCTGCTGGACTTGAAGACACGCTTTGACCGTTTCCTGCAGGAATCCTTCGGTAACGACCGGCTCTTTAAACAGACCATCGCTGGAGACTTTGAGTACTTTCTGAACCTCAACTCCCGATCACCCGAGTACCTCTCACTCTTCATTGATGACAAGCTGAAGAAAGGAGTGAAAGGGGTACGTTGATCACGATTCCATATTGTTTTTTGTTCTATACTTCTGTTCCATTTATCGTAGGACTGTTTATGAACATTTATGTTGCATGGGTTAGTCTTTGTGTGCTTGATTGCTTGATGGTGTTCAGTTCAGATTATGTGTGTGTCAGTCCAGTCTTGTATTGAAGTATTGAGGAGTCTGATGGCTTGGGGGATGAAGCTGTTACACGGTCTGGCCGTGAGGGCCCGAATGCATCGGTACCTTTTTCCAGACGGCAGGAGGGTGAAGAGTGTGTGAGTGGTGTGTGGGGTCATCCACAATGCTGATGGCTTTGTGGATGCAGCATGGGGTGTAAATGTCTATGATGGAAGGAAGAGAGACCCCAATTATCTTCTCAGCTGCCTTCACTGACCTCTGCAGGGTCTTGCAATCCGATTCGGAGCTGCTCAGGATACTCTCAATAGTTGTGGAATGTTGTGAGAATGAGGGGTGGGAGATGGGCTTTTATTCAGCCTTCTCAGAAAGCAGAGGCACTGTTGGGCTTTATTGGCAGTGGAGCTGGTGTTGAGGGACCAGGTGAGGTTCTCTGTCAGATGAACACCAAGGAATTTCATGCTCTTGACGATCTCCACGGAGGAGCCGTCTATGTTAAGTGGAGAGTGGTCGCCCTGTGCTCTGCTGAAGTCAACGACCATCTCTTTCATTTTGTCCACGTTCAGAGACAGGTTTGGGTCCTTTAGTCCCAGTGAAAGGAAGTTAATAATGCTACAACATACAAAGACATTTCTAAGCACACAATTGTATAGGCTTTGTGGCAGTAGTTTGGGGGAAGACTCACATATTTACAGTTACATTTATATAGCACTTTTCTAGACACTCAAAGTGCTTTACATAGTATGGGGAGGGGTGGGGTGAGGATCTGCACCAGAACGCTCACCACACACCAGCTATTAGTGGAGCGGAGAGTGTGATGTAGCCAATTCAGAGATGTGGATTATTAGGGCCATGATCGATAAGACCCAATGGGGGAATTTTGCGAGGAATTCCCCCATTGGGTCTTATCGATCATGGCCCTAATGTAAATGTGAACTTGATTCACTGTAGGAGAATTCACTGAACTTGATTCACCTCCTACAGCTTCAGAAGTGCTTTGCTGTCATATACTAATACATATACACTGTTAGGCAGAATAAAGTACTGATGTTATGATGGCTGATGATAAATGTATTCAGTAATGTATTCCATATGACAACACATGAAAAGGTAACTTTTTCCGATTATGTGTAGAACATCCTGAAAAGACAAATAGGAGTAACGGTGCTGTATAATTATTGAATGAGCAGTTTTACTGTGAACACTGTGTCTCTGTGTTACTGATCAGCAGTTTAGTTTTTTTTATTCTAGAACTGTCAGGGATCAATGTGAGCACATTGCAAATGTGAGAAAGACCAAACGTTTCAAACCATTTAAACGAGCCTTATTTTTAATTCTACAATTAGTCCTTCAGGCTGCTCTAGCCTAATTCAAATCAGACAACAGAATGAAATTTGTATTAAAAGTGTATAAGAAACGTTTAATGCTAATACCTGCACATTAATGCAATTATCCAATCAGCTGATCGTATGCCAGCAGCACAACGCATCAGATCATGTAGATAGTGGTCAAGAGCTTCAGTTAATGTTATATGAACCATTAGAATGGGGAAATCTCAGAGGTTTGAGTATTTCAGAACCTGCTGTTACAGTAACTGGCTCACCAAAACCAGACCGTTTGATTGCCTGGTACTTTTCCAAATGAGCCTGTGCCCACTGTGGCCTCAGATTCCCATTCTTGACTGACAGGAGTGGAACCCCGTGTGATCTGCTGCTGCGGTGGACCTTTTGCTTTTAGGTTTGATTGTACTGTGCATTCTGAGATGCTTTTCTGCTCAGACTGGTTGTGGAGACTGGTTATTTAAGTTACTGTTAGTTGAGGTGCTGTAGTAGTGGTACCTTTGTTGATGTAAGCTTATGTACGCAATAAATGCATGGGTGTTTGGGTGTTTGGGTCTTGTAGCTGACCGAGCAGGAGGTTGAGTCCATCCTGGACAAAGCTATGGTGCTCTTCCGGTTCATGCAGGAGAAAGATGTTTTCGAGCGTTACTACAAACAGCACCTGGCCAGGAGGCTTCTCACCAATAAGAGCGTCTCTGATGACTCGGAGAAAAATATGATCTCCAAGCTTAAGGTATGAGGCTCTTTGTTCTCTCTTTGATTCTATTGCTCTTTTGTGTAAAGTAAGTGTGTGTGTGTGTGTATATATTTTTATATATATATATTATATGTGTATGTATGTATGTATGTATATGTATATGTGTATATATATGTGTGTGTGTGTGTGTATGTGTATATATATATATATATATATATATATATATATATATATATATATATATATATATATATATATATATATATATATATATATATACACAGTGAGGGAAAGAAGTATTTGATCCCCTGCTGATTTTGTACGTTTGCCCACTGACAAAGAAATGATCAGTCTATAATTTTAATGGTAGGTTTATTTGAACAGTGAGAGACAGAATAACAAAAAGAAAATCCAGAAAAACGCATGTCAAAAATGTTATAAATTGATTTGCATTTTAATGAGGGAAATAAGTATTTGACCCCCTCTCAATCAGAAAGATTTCTGGCTCCCAGGTGTCCTTTATACAGGTAACGAGCTGAGATTAGGAGCACACTCTTAAAGGGAGTGCTCCTAATCTCAGCTTGTTACCTGTATAAAAGACACCTGTCCACAGAAGCAATCAATCAATCAGATTCCAAACTCTCCACCATGGCCAAGACCAAAGAGCTCTCCAAGGATGTCAGGGACGATTGTAGACCTACACAAGTCTGGAATGGGCTACAAGACCATTGCCAAGCAGCTTGGTGAGAAGGTGACAACTGTTGGTGCGATTATTTGCAAATGGAAGAAACACAAAAGAACTGTCAATCTCCCTCGGCCTGGGGCTCCATGCAAGATCTCACCTCGAGGAGTTGCAATAATCATGAGAACAGTTAGGAATCAGCCCAGAACTACACGGGAGGATCTTTTCAATGATCTCAAGGCAGCTGGGACCATAGTCACCAAGAAAACAATTGGTAACACGCTATGCCGTGAAGGACTGAAATCCTGCAGCGCCCGCAAGATCCCCCTGCTCAAGCAAGCACGTATAAATGCCCGCTGAAGTTTGCCAATGAACATCTGAATGATTCAGAGGACAACTGGGTGAAAGTGTTGTGGTCAGATGAGACCAAAATGGAGCTCTTTGGCATCAACTCAACTCGCCGTGTTTGGAGGAGGAGGAATGCTGCATATGACCCCAAGAACACCATCCCCACGTCAAACATGGAGGTGGAAACACTATGCTTTGGGGGTGTTTTTCTGCTAAGGGGACAGGACAACTTCACCGCATCAAAGGGACAATGGACGGGGCCATGTACCGTCAAATTTTGGGTGAGAACCTCCTTCCCTCAGCCAGGGCATTGAAAATGGGTCGTGGATGGGTATTCCAGCATGACAATGACCCAAAACACACAGCCAAGGCAACAAAGGAGTGTCTCAAGAAGAAGCACATTAAGGTCCTGGAGTGGCCTAGCCAGTCTCCAGACCTTAATCCCATACAAAATCTGTGGAGGGAGCTGAAGGTTCGAGTTGCCAAACGTCAGCCTCGAAACCTTAATGACTGGGAGAAGATCTGCAAAGAGGAGTGGGACAAAATCCCTCCTGAGATGTGTGCAAACCTGGTGGCCAACTACAAGAAACGTCTGACCTCTGTGATTGCCAACAAGGGTTTTGCCACCAAGTACCAAGTCATGTTTTGCAGAGGGGTCAAATACTTATTTCCCTCATTAAAATGCAAATCAATTTATAACATTTTTGACATGCGTTTTTCTGGATTTTTTTTTGTTGTTATTCTGTCTCTCACTGTTCAAATAAATCTACCATTCAAATTATAGACTGATCATTTCTTTGTCAGTGGGCAAACGTACAAAATCAGCAGGGGATCAAATACTTTTTTCCCTCACTGTATATATATGTGTGTGTGTGTGTGTGTGTGTGTGTGTGTGTGTGTGTATGTATGTATGTATGTATGTATGTATGTATGTATAATATAATATTACACTGTGGTGCTGGAAAGTTTGTGAACCCTTTAGAATTTTCTACATTTCAGGATAAATATGACCTTAAATATTATCAGATTTTCACACAGGTCCTAGAAGTAGTTTACGAGAACCCAATTAAACAAATGAGACAAATGTTATACTTGGTCTTAATTTATTTATTGAGGAACATGATCCAATATTTGTTTAGGTTTCTTTCGGTTGTAATTCATGCAATTTGTAAATTTAACATTTTATTTTTATACAGTCAGCTCTTCTATCCTTAATCACTATTTGTTTCCTGCTCATGTAGTTTGGTTCAGGATCTGTTCAGAGTAGTGTTGGATATCAGACATGTTAAAAAGATAAATGTGAGCGACTGGAGGAAAACATCAGACATGGGCAGTAAACTGGAATTGAGCACGAGCATTACACACACTGATGTTTTCTGTGTTGCAGACAGAGTGTGGTTGTCAGTTCACCTCGAAACTGGAAGGAATGTTCAGGGACATGAGCATCTCTAACACCACCATGGACGAGTTCCGGCAGCACCTGCAGTCCACTGGGGTAAAAGACCACTACCATCAGCTCACAACCACTAACTTTCTATTTTATAATGAACATACAGAGCACCAAGCATCCCATTATCACCAGAATCACTACGCACATCACAAATATTTCATTTTATACCACAGCACTATTGAATTTTTGATTCGGATTGGCTGACAGACCTTCTGAGGCCTGCAATCATTTTTGTTAGTAAACGCACAGCAGAAATAGTTCCAGTCAGGTCTTGACCGCATTACAGTTCCATATCGCTTCAGCAAGTTAACTGAAATAACAGAGAAGTTAGGCTACTGTCCACCACAGCACACAGAGCTAGCAACAAGCAAATTTACTTTTCAGAAATACAGAAGGAATAACTGATGACTCGCGGTTGAATTATTAGATAAAAAATGTGCACCCGAGGTGGTAATGCGGCCACCAGGCAAAGCGGAGGCTTGAGCCATTGATATGCTGTTATAAGAGAGAGGGAGAGAGAGAGAGCAAGAAAAAAAAGGAAGTGAGGGCGAACGAGCACGTGTAATAACCTGGTGAACAAGTAGGCTATAAATATTTATTTATTTATTTATTCATTATATTTTCTGCAGTAATAAAAAAACAGAAAAACCCTATGAACAAGTAGGCTTATCAATATTTATTTATTTGTTCTTTTTTTATATTATCATCATGAAACGAGTGAACTCTGTGAGGGGGGGAAAAAACTGTGAACTCTCTCTCTCTCTCTCTCCTCCTCTCCAGTAACTGCATATCAATGGCCTTCGTTACTATCTCTAAAATGACATTTTGGAATTATCAACAATGAGTAATAAATTAGTTCCACACACAAGTGTTTTAAGGACAAAAACCTGACAAATGTTTTGATATAAAACATCTGGCCAATGTCTTGAGGTGTGGTAACTGTGGTATAAGCCAGGGCTGGGTAAAATATATCGGTTCTCCTATTTGAATCGATCTTCAGTTGAACGAAACGATATCTATTGGGGAAATCCCCGACTCGATTCTTAATGCTTTACTTGAGAGCAAATGTATATGATTTGTTATTCGCCTCACCTCCTGAATGTCGCCATCTTTCATGTTTTGAATTTGAATACATATGCACAGTGAAAGTCTTTTCTTTGCATACCTCAGCATGTCAGGAAGTTGGGGTCAGAGTGCAGGGTCAGCCATGATACAGCACCCCTGGAGCAGAGAGGGTTAAGGGTTACTCAAGGGACCAACAGTGGCAGTTTCTCAGTGCTGGGGCTTGAACCCCCAACCTTCCGATCAGTAACCCAGAGCCTTAACCGTCAAGTCATCACTGCCCCTGTGGGTTATGATTTCTAGTCGCGATGTTTATTACTCAAAGTAAAAGTAAAAAGTAATTAAACGTAATTTTGTGTGTGCTATTGTTAACGTAAAAGTGTATTTCAGCAATATAGCTAAGTAGGAGGGTTTCAGTTACCAGCATTTATATTAAAACATGGATTAAAACATGGACGTGTTAATATTAATATTGATAATTAATTGATATTGAATCAAAATCAAATTGAAACCATATAAATAAGAATTGAATCGAATAATTGGTCACAATACCCAACCCTAATATTTAGGGTTCGATGCAGTTTCTTTTGTGGAATAATTGACTCCAGTCCGTTGAATTATTAGAAAATAATTGATGAGCTTCATAGCATTATCTCTGTGTCTCCGTTCTGAAGGTCTCTACTTTGTGTCATGATGTACAGGAACCAAATTGTTTTGTGTTCGTGGAATGTGTTGTTTTGAGCATTCCTAATCACCATGTCTGTCTCTCTCTCTCTCTCTCTCTCTCTCTCTCTCTCTCGGTTCTTCTTCTTCCTCTTATTATCATCTGGTAGACTAGACATCTTTAGTTCTTATATCACTCAAACCTACGTAATAGATGTTTTGATTTTATCTATCTGTGACCTGCTCCAATTGACATTTATCAATATTTCTTGTGTGTGTGTATATATTATGCTTTGTGTATCATTAAATGAAGAAGCTTTCACTGAACGTTGGTGTCAGTGTGACTTCTGCTCGAGCTCGGACGAGAGGAATAAGCCAGTGCAGGGTCCAAATTCTGGCTCTGTGACTGGTTTCAGAGAAGAACTTAACAATAATGCACACCCCGATGTGGGTGTGTATTATTTTCTAATAATTCAATGGCACGTCATCAGTTATACCTTACATAAACAAATTGGGTTTCAGGGTGGAGTTTTCCTTTCGTTTCAGAGATGCTCTAATAACAGTTAAATGAACAGAAACGCAAACCCTGTGCAATACCAAAACAGAATGCAAATCAAGATGAAATACAACAACTAAAAATTCCTACACCGGTTAATTATATTATTATTCAACAATAGGAATTGGACAGGGAGTCCAGCTGGGTCTGAAAAATAATGAGCAACACTGTTCTAGTATTGTGAGAGGAACACTTCTCTGATGTGTTCTCACACTAACATTTTTTCCTGTACTACGATTGTCTAAGTCCTTAACTTATAGTGATTACCCATTCAACTGTGCGCGCACACACACACATTCTAATCTGTGACAGCAATAGGGATGGGCGTTATCTTTTATCATTTGCGATATACCGGTAGAAATTCTCCCAACAATATGAATTAGTCTTCCAGCGATAATAACGATAAAGCCTAGTTAATGACATATTTCTGTGTGAGACGGTCTGCAACCCATTTTCACCTCAAGTGCAAAAACAAGTATGGCGGAAGGTGGACGTGAAGCTGGTTTACAGAAAATCAGTTTTACTTGTAGATCAGTGTTTGTGTTTTTGAGGCTCTCAAGACTGCATGCAGCGGTCATGTGTAGCCAAAAAGAGTGGATAATGATACTGTATTTATATCGTCACTAATATCGTTATTGCAGTAAATACCAGAAAATATTGTGATATAGTTTTAAGTCCATATTGCCCATCCATAGACAGCCCTGTGCAAATTGTTATCTGAGCAGTAATTATGGTGTGTGTGTGTGGTCTCTTTTTGTCTCAGCTGTCTCTAGGTGGTGTTGATCTAACAGTCAGAGTCCTGACTACAGGTTACTGGCCTACACAGTCGGCTACGCCCAAATGCAACATCCCTCACTCCCCACGGCATGCCTTTGAGGTCTTTAGAAGGTATGATAAATGCTCTGTTGTGCATCACAACAATGACAAGCTGCCACAAAATCACAACCACAGACTTCAGTGCAATTATTATGTTCCTTTATAATCATCATTTTCCTTTGTGCCATGATGGAAATGTGGTGGCAGGTAGACATAATAAGCGCCTGTAACAGTTCTCTTCAGTTCGGCAGGAGACAGGGAGGCAGGATTGGGACAACTGAAACGGGTTCTCTATTTTTCTTTTTTTTAACTTTTGCTTTACAGCGGTTTTATCTCACACGCACAGCTCTGCGCTGCTCAGCTCTCTCTCATGCCGGTTACGGCACAGGTGAAACCCATCAAATGTTACCTGCTGGTTCGACCCACCTCCTCTCCTGACGTTCGACCACACCCCTGCCACCACAACACCATTACCCCCACATGGAGCGTATATGCTTGAACTTGGATGTACTGCACAGCTTGTTTTTTCTGCACTAAATAACTGATCTCATCGGTTAGGCAGCAAGCCTATCAATTCTCAAACTATTGAATCGAGTGTATAAGAACAAGAAATACATTATTTCCCTTTGCAGGATGGGGTATAAAGGGATCAAAGCTTGTGTGTGAACTGTGTTACAGGTTTTACTTGGCCAAGCACAGTGGCCGGCAGCTCACACTGCAGCACCACATGGGCTCAGCAGACCTCAATGCCACCTTCTATGGGCCTGTGAAAAAGGTAACACGCTCTCACTTTGACACTAGCACGATGAATTATAAGGTGCACAGTACCGCTGCATGATATGGACGAAAATGGGATACGAGATAACGTTGCCTGATAATGCAGATCAAGGACAACAAAATATACAAAGGCTTAGAAAATATAGATCTTTTTGTTCAGAAATATATAACCATGATTTCTCCCCTTAATGACTATTGTGCAGCGGACAAAATAAAAACAATGAAATATGACACAGTTCTGTACAACTTCAAGCTTGTAAGGCTGTTACAGTACAAAAGCCTGGAATAGAGATGGCTGTAGTGTGGGTAAATGGCCGAAAGTCATTTTTGTGTGTTAGGAGTATTAGATACATCTATATCTAATATGTTTTGTTTTAGTTACGACCCGGTCTAGGTCGGGCCGCAACATACAATAAAAAAAGAAAACGGTTGGCGAGACCAAGATTGCGTTTGTTTTGTTTATTCTCCAAACGGAGCACCTTTTATACACACGGTGGTTTTACTCTTCAGAAGCCGGCCAGGCCAAAATAATAAACAAAAATTCCCTCTAAATTTACCAAAGAAAACTGACTAAACTACAAGAAAAGAAAACAAAAATACATGTCTTCCCTCACTCCCTAGCTAACTCAAAACCAGGAGAAAAGAAGAATCAAGACAAATGGCACCGACTTCCTACTAACCACTCTTAACCGTGCACTATTTACAGAGGTGACTAGTACTGTGTTAATTAACAAAATAATATATACATATATACACAAGGGTATCACTCAAATCGTAACAGGGCAGAGCATAAACAAAGTCAAATCAGGCATAGGGTCCTACACAGGCGAAAAGCACTTGTCTCTATACACAAAGCAAATGGCAATGATCTGCCCTGGGATGGAGACCGACGAGGCTTAAGTACACTTCCGGAAATGAGCAGGCAACCAATCTTGTCGCTCAAGGCTGGAGCAGGTGTGG
Source organism: Ictalurus punctatus (assembly GCF_001660625.3). Taxonomy (NCBI): domain Eukaryota; kingdom Metazoa; phylum Chordata; class Actinopteri; order Siluriformes; family Ictaluridae; genus Ictalurus; species Ictalurus punctatus. Next base: position 13,578,082 of record NC_030435.2, read on the forward strand.
ACAAGACATGATCATCCATTAGCAAGCCGGAACGTGACGCATGCAGTAGGCAGGGCCTAGAGAAGGGGGAGGAGACAAAAGAAACCAATCCCACCACCGACATGCACACAAATGGCACTTAGAGCAAACCGAAATACATTGGATAATGTAACAGTTATATCTATATATCTAATACAGCTGAAATTTAAATGAAGGCGTCAGTTGTTTAGCGATGCTTTGTAAACCTGCCTCTGGTACAGTAGGCCCTCTTCCTAAAATATCTTTGAGATCAGTATGTTTTGGTTGTAATTCAGCTGTGTGCTCGGTGTTCTATATCTCTGTAGGAGGATGGATCAGAATTAGGCGTAGGAGGTGCACAGGTAACAGGCTCCAACACAAGGAAGCACATACTGCAGGTATCCACCTTCCAGATGACTATCCTCATGCTGTTCAACAACAGAGAAAAGTGCACTTTTGAGGTACAGCAGTATGTCACTCTTGTTGTCTTTATTCTCCAAAATTTTAATTATTATTATTATTATTATTAGCAGTAGTGGTTGACCAATGGTGGATTTTACTGATAACTAAGTAGGGCAGTACCTGTCGATAACCCATTAATCAGCCGATAGTTTTTAAAATGACTGACACTGAATTAAGATACTGAATGGAAATATAACACTCAAAGTAAAATATTGTTGAGCTTTATTACAAAAATAAACAGCACTGAGGCTACTGTGGAAATGTACTGTACTTTTTTAAATGATATAAATGAATATATATTAACTATAAATAAATATTAAAGCAAATATAATATATACATTCAACATGTATAATTAAAAAAAAACACTTCAAATAACAACAAAATTTGTCGGTGATAGCTTTTCATTTCGCCTCTAGAGGCCTCTCTCGTACTGTGTAATGTATAACTACTCGCGCAACGGACGCATCCGGGAAAAACCTATAAGTGATAAATTGGTCAACCTCAAGTAGTGGTGGTGGTAGTAGTAAAAAAAAAAAAAAAAGTAATTACATCTATTAAATGCTAATACTTTAATGCGTATTAGTGGTAGCAATATAAACTGATACTTTATCGTAGGAGATCCAGCAGGAGACGGATATCCCGGAGCGGGAGCTGGTACGAGCGTTGCAGTCTCTGGCGTGTGGAAAGCCCACGCAGCGAGTGCTTACCAAGGAGCCGAAGAGCAAAGAGATTGAGAACGGACACATGTTTACAGTCAACGACCAGTTTACCTCCAAACTGCACAGAGTCAAAATCCAGACAGGTAGTGCCATTACACACTTCTATCACTGCTGGAGGAAAGAGGAAGCTGAAGAGGTGATGGACAAAGACTGTTTTCACATTGAAAGCCTTATTCATCATTCATCAAGCTCATTTCTCATCTGTCTGTTTCCGGTTATAATTCATGTTTATTAGTAAGTCTGATCTGTCATAACTCACTGGTGCACATTGAAAATAAATAATTATATAAAATCAACGATAACCTGGCACATTTACCAGATAGTCTATCGCTGGTATAGCGATAGAATGAGCAAGGGAGCAGCCCAGGTGTTCATTATTAAAAGTGATTGACATGTTAGCTGCAGTATTTGTGATTAGTGCAAGGGGAAGAAAAAGGCCTCTGTTACTGACAGTTGTGTAAGTTGAGTGGTGATGATTGCGATATTCGCATGCACGGTAAAGTGTAACGTAAGGAAATAAAAAGCACACTTTATAATCTGGCGCTCCAGATTACAGATGCATGTCCACATGTTGGATCTGTCTCATCACATAGGAACATGACACACATCTAATCTGGAAATATTTACATACATTTGCACATAATGTTTACATAGCTTTATCAGATCGGAGTCACTTTTAGATTGATGCATGCTACCTTGATGTGAATGTAGTCAGAGAGAGTTGTCTCATTGTAGTGATTGTAGAGGCCTTTGACAGATTGATTTATTTTTTTTCGGTTCTAAACACACCTGAGACACACAATCAGCACTGTGGAACAACATCAGGTAGGCCTGTCACGATAACTACTTTTGTTGGACGATATGTTGTCCCAGAATAAATGATATTAGTGTCATATTAATACCATTTTATGAAATAATGATAATATAATAGGTATAATAATGCAAGGACACCCTTTCAAAGAGCAACGAACTTTGAATTCTTAAGAATATCCAGACATTGGAATTAGGTCAGAAAATAGTTTTTGTCTTCTGATGAAAATATCGTTTAAATGTAGTCAATATTTCGTCGTGTCTCATTTATTCATTTTAGTCAATTTTACTCTGAGTAAAAAGGCAGTGAATATCAGTCAACGGCATTTTAGTTGATGAGAAAATGCACAAATTAAACCAAATATTCACACATTTTCTTTATTAACTTCAACATGTGTAAAAAAACAAAACAAAAAAACAAATGTGAAAACCTAATCTCCTGAAAGAATATTACAATGAGTACACTATTGTAATACAGCATTGTGAATTCTTTAGTTCATGACTTATGTCATACCTAGCACCTTACTTAAGTTCAATTTCACTTGTGCATTCACGTCATTTAGTGCAGAAGTGAGTTGTAATATGTTTATGCTGTGTGATTAGACTCATATGCGTATAGGATGCGAACGGCTAAAATGTTGGTGAAATTCATTCTTATGTAAACAAACACGCATGTGAACACAATAGCCAATATTGAGGTCATGTCCATATATCGTATGATCAGTCAATAACACAATTATCATGACGGGCCTAACTTCAAGCATTCTGTCATTCAATATAGGAGAAAAAAAACCTTGTTAAACATCAGTATTTGGGTTTGTTCTATTATAATGCCACACTGTATGGTCCTGTTTAGCACACTTGTAATAAAGTGTTGTGCTTCAGTCGCTGCTAAACAGGGGGAGACAGACCCAGAGAGGAAGGAGACGCGACAGAAAGTGGACGATGACCGGAAACACGAAATCGAGGCAGCCATAGTGCGCATCATGAAATCAAGAAAGAAGATGCAGCACAATGTACTTGTAGCAGAGGTGTGTATTTTAATAAGCATACATCTTTTATTCCATGTCTTGTTCTAGTCAGTTCCAATTAGCTCAGTTAGTCATCTCTATAAATCTTAATTCCCATCAGTGGCAAATCCAGGCCGAATAACTGATCGTGTAGAGATGTTATAGTACTGTTTTACTTTTTTGTATTGCTGTTTTATTTTTATACCCTTCTAACTGTCGGATTTGTGGCTTCGTCCATCAGGTGGCTCAGCAGTTACGGGCGCGGTTCCTTCCCAGCCCAGTGGTGATCAAAAAGAGAATTGAAGGACTTATAGAAAGAGAGTATTTGGCACGAACACCAGAGGATCGCAAAGTGTACACTTACGTGGCATAGACATGGACACAGAGGGGTGTATGAGGGAAAAACTGTTCATAAAGACTGGGAAATTCATTTTAACAGGTGAATTTTGGAAGCTGACCTTTTCCTCCTGAACAAAAGCAACTTAAAACAAACACAAAAGATCAGAAATGAACAGCAAAAAGAATTGAAACAATCCATTATAAAGTGTTGTAGATGTTTTGATTAGGCCACCACTTGCACTCCTGTACGGATCTCAGCCATGGATGGATCCAGCTTCAAGCTCTTCACTGGTTTATCTGTGTACAAACTGCTGTTCAAAGGAAAAGAAAAAGAATCCCTTGGGAAAATGTGAATGCACCACACATTTTTTTTGTTTTCATTATTGTAAAAAAACAAGAAAATAAATAACTAAAAAAAATAATAAAATAAAAAAACAGCAAAAATGTGGGTTGCTGGAAAAAAATGAATAAAAAGGTTAATATTGAAACACCTGCCGTGTTCTTGAGGTTTCAGTAGTAACTCTGTGGTATCTAGACATTGGCATAATTTCATCTGCAGTTCTAGACACAACGTATTTAAATGAAATAGCAGCATGAACTGACTGACTGTATCACTCTGCCTTTCTCTCGGTCCCAAATTTATAGATAGGGATGAACTGAATGTTTGGCAACCGAAATTATTCGGCCGAATAAATTTGACTGAACAATGACGAGTTTGATGACGCACCAAATAGCCTAGCAATCAGAGTGAGATGAGCGAATTTCACGACCGCCGCTTCCGGCAACGCGCTTGGAGAGATGAGGAGGCGCGCACATGCACGAGCGCATGCTCTTCGGATGTTGACAACCGTGACATTGTTTACTGCAGACAGATGCGTTTGTTTTGTTTCTGTTCCGGAGTATTCTGTCACATCGCGAGACGTAAGGGAGTAGAGTACGGAAGCAGGTAAACACGTATTTATTTAAGGGAACATAACATTAACAACGTATCTAACTATACTATATCTACTATAATACTCCGAGGTGTACAGGGACGCGAGCTACATAGCTGCCACGATTAGAAGAGGTCATACTCTCATCGTTAGCACGAAATGCTAATTGCTGTTCGGCTAGGAAGCAAGTTGCATTAATGAGGTCTTTTAAAATCTCTGTTTTCCTTTACCTTAGCATTGTGGACGCTAATATTTAGTCTCCATCGTTCGTTCAAAGCCAAATCTATCCTTGTGCTTTCAAAAGTTTTTAAAGCAATTTGGCTTTGAATGTGAGTAGTTGAACTTTCATGTCTGCTGAGGCTTCTTGGTATATTTTTCAAGTCACAAAATCCTGTTGTAGTGCAGACATTGTCACCTGTTGAGAACAAAAGGCAGGGAAAGCAGAAAAGGCGGCCTCTCGAAGCACAAACACACAGCCAGTGTTTTCGGGTGTACCACTCCGTTTGAAAAGAGCGCGTTATCTTCTGACCCGTCGTTTGAAGCAAATCTTTTAGCTCCGGCATCGGTCTTCCATTATTAATCACTTCCAGTTTTGACTGAAAGTCCAGTTTTGAGAAATGTTTTAGCTTATATATAATCTTCCATTTTTGCAGTCAGGGCAAAAAATAAAAATAAACGGACTGATTGCGGTGCACTTGACTTTTTTCAGCTAGCATATTACCCACAATGCCATTTGTCTGTAATACGTGAAGAAGAAGAATAGCAGAACAAGCCCGTATGCTCACACACGCCCCCTTCAGTGATTCAGAGGTACTGGCTGCCTCCCCTCCTGCTTTTTCACTGCGGTGTTATATCAAATCAGCAAGACTAATAAGTCAAGGGTGTAGGTTTGGTCTCAGTATTGGTAGGGCCCACCCACCCCGGAAAAAAAGGACTGTTTAATGTTGACAACCAACTGGTTTATTAAAATATAACATCTATATTTACATTAAGATCTGTATTTACATTTAAATATAAATTATACAAAGCAACAGATCAAAGACTAAAAGAAAGTAAACTATGAAATTACTTGTTAATAGAAAAGGGAAGAAAAAAAAACAAAAAAAATGTTTTGCATCCAACATCAACATTCTTCCTGATAGTCCTTGGTGTCTATTTAAACGATCCAAACAGCGACTAAAGCTACCTGTTAGCTTTAGCTTCCAATTATTGAAACCCTTTGTGCTGAAGGCAAGGTCATTCTTTTTTTCCCAAAGTGGTCTTTTTTTATGGTGTATGCTTTGACACACTCAAAACAAAGAACCTTTTCAGTGTTGGACTGTAGTGATGGCATGAATACTGACTGTACCAGTTCGCCTGAAACCGCAAAATCTTGTTTGGAAGTTGCTGTACTTTTGCTGAATTTTGGATCAGGCTGGTATGGTTTACTCCCCATGTCCATGACACTGCTACACATTGACCTGCTTCAGGATCATCCTCACTCACACTGACTGTCTCCTAAAGAGAAAACTAAACTTAACCTGGTCTGTATCAACATTTGCAAATTATTCTTTTGCATCCTGTGTTATAATAACTTGCTACTAAGTTAATATTAAAATAGGTAGACTATGGTACTTACAATACATGTAAATTGGTCATTTACAATTAATCCATAATTGCATATGAAGAGTTCATTTGCAAAAACAGATATCCCCAATTTTAATTAATTTTCATAAATCATTTTTTGAATTGTGCATTCCAGGTGTCATATATCAGGAAACTCTGGACTCCAGTTCCCATCAGCCACTGCACTACATGTCACATGACCACCTGCACCTATTTCACGTTTTGGTAATGAGCACACTTGTACATTTACATTTATTCACTTAGCAGACGCTTTTATCCAAAGTGACTTACAAATGAGAAAAAATACAAGCAAAGCGATATATCAAGCAGAGAACTATACAAGTAGTGCTACCATACAAGATCCCATTAATTGAGTTCCAGAAGAAGCATGAGTACAGAGTAGAGGTGTAAGTGCAATATTTTTTATTTTATTTTTTTATGAGTTGGTTAGGTGTTCATGGAAGAGGTGGATCTTTACCTGTTTTTTGAAGATGGTGAGAGATTCTGCGGTCCGGATTGAAATTGGAAGTTCATTCCACCACTGAGGAACAATTAGCGTGAAGGTTCTGAAGGAAAGGGACCTTGCGCCACGCTGAGTGGGAACTACTAAACATCGGTCGCTAATCGATCGCAGATTGCGAGAAGGAAAGTAGGCCTTCAGGAGAGAGTTGAGGTAGGAGGGTGCTGTTCCTGACAAGGTCTTGTAGGTGAGCATCAAGGCCTTGAATTTGATGCGGGCAGCTACAGGAAGCCAGTGGAGGGAGATGAAGAGGGGTGTGGCATGGGTTCTCTTGGGCTGGTTGAAGACGAGGCGTGCTGCAGCATTCTGAATCATCTGAAGGGGTTTGATGGAGCTGGCTGGGAGGCCTGAAAGCAGTGAGTTGCAGTAGTCCAGTTTAGAGATAACAAGATCCTGGACTAGTATCTGTGTAGCCTGTTAGGTGATGTAGGGTCAGATTTTGTTGATGTTGTACAGGATGAACCTACAGGACCTTGCAGTTGAGATGTGGTCCGTAAAGGTCAAGCTGTTATCGAGAATCACTCCAAGGTTTCTGGCTGTCCTGGTTGGCATGAGTGTGAGTGAGCCGAGCTGTACAGTGAGGTTGTGGTTGATTGAGGGACAGGCTGGGATGACAAGAAGCTCAGATTTTTCCAGGTTAAGCTTAAGATGGTGTTCCCTCATCCAGACCAAGATGTCCGACAGACAAGCAGAGATGCGTGCAGAGACGGATGGATAGTCTGGCTGGAATTACAAATAGAGTCGGGTGTCATCAGCATAGCAATGACATGAGAAGCCATGAGACTCAATCACCTGCCCTAGAGATGTAGTGTAGATAGAAAAGAGGAGTAGACCCAGAACTGAACCCTGTGGAATGCCAGTTGTGAGTTGCTGAGTTTCAGAAATACCTCCCCTCCATGATACCTTGAAGGATCTGTCAGAGAGATGGGATTCTACCCAGCGCAGATCCGTTTCAGTGATGCCCAGGCTGGAGAGAGTTGACAGGAGGATCTGATGATTCACAGTGTCGAAAGCAGCAGAGAGGTCAAGTAGGATGAGTACAGATGATCTAGAGGTTGCTCTTGCTAGTCGTAAGGCTTCAGTGACGGAAAACAGAGCAGTCTCCGTGGAGTGGTTGCTCTTGAAGCCAGACTGCTTGGTGTCCAGGAGGTTGTTCTGTGTGAGAAAATTGGAGAGTTGATTAAAAACGGCTCTTTCAAGAGTTTTGGAAAGAAAACGGAGGAGGGAAACAGGTCTGTAGTTGTCAACTATAGCAGGGTTGAGTGATGTTTTTTTAAGCAGTGGGGTGACCCAGGCCTGCTTAAATGAGGTAGGGTATGTGCCAGTAGAGAGGGATGTGTTAAAGATGTGTGTGAGTGCAGGTAATAGTGTGGGAGAGATGGACTGAAGAAGGTGAGAAGCGATAGGGTCAAGAGGACAGGTTCTGCTATGGCTAGAGAGGAGGAGTTTAGAGACATCAGTCTCTGAGAGGGGAAAGAAGGAAGTCAGTTGGGAGTTTCATGGAGGAGGAGCCGGTCTATGCATGTCTGGGGTTGAGAACTGGTTCCTGATTGATGTAACCTTGTTCAAAAAGAAAGTGGCAAAGTCATCTGCAGTGAGAGAGGTAGGGGAAGGTAGTATGTGGCTTTAGCAATCGAGATGCTATTGGAAAAGGAGAGAAGTGTCTGGTAATTGGTTAGGTCATTTGGGTTGTTTGATTTGCGTCATTTCCTTTCAGATGCTCTTAGTTTGGCCCGGTTGTTACACAGAGCTTCTGAGAGCCAAGGACTAGAGGGTGATGTGCGAGCAGGTCTGGAGGTTAGGGGGCATATGCTGTCAAGAGAAGATGTTAGGGTGGAACATAGCATGTCAGTTGCGGTGTTTAAGTCAAGTGAGGAAAGGTGGCTATCAGAGGGAAGGTTGTGACAACGGAGGAGAGATGTGAGGGGGAGAGGGAGCAAAGAATTGTGACGAAAAGAGATAGATGGAGGAGACAGTGAAGGGGGTGAGGGGAGAGAAATCGAGAACTGGATAAAGAAATGGTCAGAGGTGTGGAGAGGAGTAATGAGAAGGTTATGTGTGGTGCAATTACGTGTGAGGATGAGGTCAAGCTGTTTGTCGGCTTTGTGGGTTGCTGGTGTGGTGAACTGCTTGAGGTCGATTGTGGAAAGGAGAGCAAGAAAGTCAGCTGCATGTGGCTTGTCTAGATGAATGTTGAAATAACCAAGGACCAGAAGCGGAGTTCCATCATCTAGGATGGTGGACAGTAGCGTGTCAAATTCATCGATGAACTTCCCCAGTTGACCTGGAGGACGGTAAACAACAAGAAAGTGCATTTTGGCAGGGTCAGTGACTGTAACAGCATGAAATTCAAAGGAAGTGTATGAGCAAGAGGGAGAAAGACAGGTAAATTTCCATGTTTTGGAGAGAAGCAAACCTGTATCATCCCCTCGTCTGTTGGGGCGTGAGGTATGGGAGAAGTTGAAGTTGGAGGCCAGGGCAGCGGGTTGGAAGTGTTCTCAGCATGGATCCAGGTCTCAGTCAGAGCCAGCACACTGAGGTTGGAGTGGGTTGCAAATGCAGGAATGAAATCTGCCTTGTTGACAGCAGATTGGCAGTTCCAAATTCCGATTGAGAATGAGAGGGAACCTGCAGAGGCCACATTCAGAGAGCGTAGGTTGTCCAGGTTGCGTAGGTTTCTGGGAGAATGCCATGGTCTGCGCCTGTGGCAAATAACAGGGATATACTGATGACACATAGTTTGTGTAAACAGGTAACAGCAAGAGGAATAAAGGGTGAAAAAAGTATACTTAGCAGCACTTGTGGTGTCTTGTCGGTGTCCTTGCTCGGTGGACTCGCGCACTTAGACTCGCAGGTCTTTACACGACAAGGGCTGACGCTTCCACCTCAGCATTTCTTAATTAATAAATACTGATGTGTTTCAGCTGAGCATGCCTCTTTGATTAGCAACACGAAGAGTAGTCGCGTGAACGAGCGACTCCCGACCGAAACCGAATGTGAACACCGGAATTTGCTTTAATCCAGCAACGTGTATACAGCTCGTAGCAACAAGGAAGCACAATTACAGCTTCTATCTGACAATCGGTGCTAAAACTAGTTTCAACTAAAAAATCCAGAAAGAAACACAACAGTTACAGTGAGGGAAAAAAGTATTTGATCCCCTGCTGATTTTGTACATTTGCCCACTGACAAAGAAATGATCAGTCTATAATTTTAATGGTAGTTATATTTGAACAGTGAGAGACAGAATAACAACAAAAAAATCCAGAAAAACGCATGTCAAAAATTTTATAAATTAATTTGCATTTTAATGAGGGAAAAAAGTATTTGACCCCCTCTCAATCAGAAAGATTTCTGGCTCCCAGGTGTCTTTTATACAGGTAATGAGCTGAGATTAGGAGCACACTCTTAAAGGGAGTGCTCCTAATATCAGTTTGTTACCTGTATAAAAGACACCTGTCCACAGAAGCAATCAATCAATCAGATTCCAAACTCTCCACCATGGCCAAGCCCAAAGAGCTCTCCAAGGATGTCAGGGACAAGATTGTAGACCTACACAAGTCTGGAATGGGCTACAAGACCATTGCCAAGCAGCTTGGTGAGAAGGGGACAACAGTTGGTGCGATTATTCGCAAATGGAAGAAGCACAAAAGAACTGTCAATCTCCCTCGGCCTGGGGCTCCATGCAAGATCTCACCTCGTGGAGTTGCATTGATCATGAGAACAGTGAGGAATCAGCCCAGAACTACACGGGAGGATCTTGTCAATGATCTCAAGGCAGCTGGGACCATAGTCACCAAGAAAACAATTGGTAACACACTACGCCGTGAAGGACTGAAATCCTGCAGCGTGCGCAAGGTCCGCTGCTCAAGAAAGCACATATACATGCCCCTCTGAAGTTTGCCAATGAACATCTGAATGATTCAGAGGACAACTGGGTGAAAGTGTTGAGGTCAGATGAGACCAAAATGGAGCTCTTTGGCATCAACTCAACTCGCCGTGTTTGGAGGAGGAGGAATGCTGCCTATGACCCCAAGAACACCATCCCCACCGTCAAACATGGAGGTGGAAACATTATGCTTTGGGGGGTTTTTTTTCTGCTAAGGGGACAGGACAACTTCACCGCATCAAAGGGACGATGGACGGGGCCATGTACCGTCAAATCTTGGGTGAAAACCTCCTTCCCTCAGACAGGGCATTGAAAATGGGTCGTGGATGGATATTCCAGCATGACACTGACCCAAAACACACGGCCAAGGCAACAAAGGAGTGTCTCAAGAAGAAGCACATTAAGGTCCTGGAGTGGCCTAGCCAGTCTCCAGACCTAAATACCATAGAAAATCTGTGGAGGGAGCTGAAGGTTCGAGTTGCCAAACGTCAGCCTCGAAACCTTAATGATTTGGAGAAGATCTGCAAAGAGGAGTGGGACAAAATCCCTCCTGAGATGTGTGCACACCTGGTGGCCAACTACAAGAAATGTCTGACCTCTGTGATTGCCAACAAGGGTTTTTAAACCAAGTACTAAGTCATGTTTTGCAGAGGGGTCAAATACTTATTTCCCTCATTAAAATGCAAATCAATTTATAACATTTTTGACGTGCGTTTTTCTGGATTGTTTTGTTGTTATTCTGTCTCTCACTGTTCAAATAAATCTACCATTAAAGTTATAGACTGATCATTTCTTTGTCAGTGGGCAAACGTACAAAATCAGCAGGGGATCAAATACTTTTTTCCCTCACTGTACTGTTCGCCTGGGTAAATAATCGCTTCTGCACTTGTGTGTATATATATATATAGCCATGTTTTGCACTGTTTCTCTGTCTTTCGTTGTCTTAGACTTCCATCTTTCATGTCACTGTGTTTTATTTCTTGCCACAGTGTTTTGCCTAGTTGTCTTAGTGTCTTTGTTTTGTTGTTTAATTGTTTAATAAACGTTAATATATCTGTGATTGATTCCGAAACCATCCTTGATACGTGACGGAACGAAAGACCTTCAATCGGAAGCAGCAGATCGCCAGGATGGAGAACTGGGGCGTCAGGATGCCACCGATGTTAGTGGAGTACTTCGCCACACTACGCCAAGTGGCGGAGGAGTACCAGTCTGCAATACGAAAGCAGCAGGTCGCCAGGAATTACCTGGCCTTCAACTCACCTCCCATGTTCATGAAGGACTACACCACGCCACGGCAACTGGAGGAGGAGTCCGGGTACAAGGAGGAGTCTGTGGTCGGGGCTAATACCATCTCCCACCCTCCCTCCCCTATTATGGATCTAGTTCAGCAAGCAGAGTCAGCAGAGAACGAAAGTCAGCCTCCCTGCTCGTCTGAGGACGCCGCTCAGCATTTCAGCTCAGCTGAGGATTCCGCTCAGTCACTCGGGTTGGCTGAAGATGTTGCTCCGTTTCCTGACATGCCCAAGTACTTCCCTCTGTTCAACAACCCCGCACTCGATGCCGCTCTGCTCTCATGTTCAGCTGAGGTCGTCGCTCTGCCTTCATGTTCAGCTGAGGACGTCGCTCTGCCTTCATGTTCAGCTGAGGACGTCGCTCTGCCTTCATGTTCAGCTGAGGTCGTCGCTCTGCCTTCATGTTCAGCGGAGGATGTCGCTCTGCCTTCATGTTCAGCGGAGGTCGTCGCTCTGCCTTCCTGCACCGCTGAGTACGCCGCTCTGTTTGCCTGCACCGCTGAGGACGCCGCTCTGTTTGCCTGCACCGCTGAGGACGCCGCTCTGTTTGCCTGCACCGCTGAGGACGCCGCTCCGTTTGCCTGCACCGCTGAGGACACCGCTCCGCCTGCCTGCTCGGCTGAGGACGTCGCTCCGCCTACCTGCTCGGCTGAGGACGTCGCTCTGCTGAGGTCGTCGCTCTGCCATTCTGCCATGTCGCTCTGCCTCCATGTTCCGCTGAAGACGTTGTTCCTCTTCTTTGCTGCGTGCCATATGTCACTCTCCCATCCTGCTCCACGGAGGACATCGTTCCCCCCTCATGCTCCACGGAGAGCATCGTTCCTCCCTTTGGCCTCACGGACAACTTCGCTCCGCTCCCTGGCCTCGTGGAGAACCTCACTCCCCTCTATGGCCTTGCGGAAATCTTTGAGCTTCCCTTGGACTTCGTGGAGAACATTGCTCCCCTCTCCTGTCCTGCTGAGGAAGCTATCCTGCTGCCCTGTCCTGCTGAGGAAGTTATCCTGCTCTCCTGTCCTGCAGAGGAAGTTGTCCCGCTGTTCTGCCACGCAGATGTCGCTCCACTTACCTGTTCTGCCGAGGACGTCGCTCCGCTTTCCTGCTCCGCCGAGGACATCCCTCTGCTTTCCTGCACTGCTGAGTATGTCCTTCTGCCTCTCTGCTCCGTTGTGGACGCCGCTCAGCCTCCTAGTTTTGCTGGGGACATTTTGCCCAGGGGGCCGGGACCACCAGATGGAGGGCGTGTATTTTTAGGCGCTCTGAGAGAAGCGCCCTTGGGGGGGGTTCTGTCATATATCAGGAAACTCTGGACTCCAGTTCCCATCAGCCACTGCACTACATGTCACATGACCACCTGCACCTGATTCACGTTTTGGTAATGAGCACACTTGTGTGTATACATCGCCATGGTTTGCTCTGTCTTTCGATGTCTTAGACTTCTGTCTTTCATGTCACTGTGTTTTGTTTCTTGCCATAGTGTTTTGTTTCTTGCCATAATGTTTTGCCTAGTTGTCTTAGTGTCTTTGTTTTTTTGATTAATTGTTTAATAAACGTTAATATATCTGTGATTGCTTCCGAACCCATCCTTGATACGTGACACCAGGTAATACAAATCAAGCTGCAGTTGGGTTGTTTTGATTACATTTATTTTCACTTAATTAAAACAACCCAACTGCAGTTTGATTGATATTACCTGGAATGTGCAATAAAAAAAAACATCATTTTTAAATATTCATAAGAATGGAGATATCTGTTGCAAATTAACTCTTCATATCGGCCTATGTTTAATTGCATTATAATTTTAAGACCTCACCTGAAGCCCTGAAGGTCCAGCAGCTTCTCCGTCAACCTGCCCTACGGCATCTTTAGGCCTACTTGATTTCTGAGTTTCCTATTGTAATAAAATTATACATTGATGAAGATACATAAATATATAGTTAAACTTTGGATCCCATTTATTTTTGAGGAAATGTTAATATTGAGTGAATAGGATCTTATGTTTTGATGTAAGATTTTTTTCAAACAAACTCATGACCAATATGTTGACTTTCAAAGGTTATACTGTATATTTGCTGAACATCATAAAGACTGACTTTAATGTTGATGCCTCCCTACAATTCCAAAATATAATTCATAATTAGGACCTCACCTGAAATGCAGCTGTTTCATCCTGCACTACTTCAGCCTGCTCCTGCGTTTCCTGCATACAAACTAATTCATTAAATGATGACATTTTCATGGGATTTCTAGACTAAAACTCAACTCAAATAATTTCGTATATGCACCTATTTTATGTTCCAGCTAACAACCTGACTGCTAGCCTGCAGATGACAGAAGCCAGGGCACTGCGTCCCCTGCTCCCCTGACCACACGTCACTGAGATACATACATACACATATATATATATATATATATATATATATATATGAATAAAGGCTTGGTCTCTCACAGCACTAAGAAAACTGTGTCTAGGCAGAATGCACAAAAACCTTACTCTAGTTGAGTATGCTAGATTAAATGATGAAATAAGAACCTGTTACGGTATAAGCAGAGCGCTTTCATGCAAGAAGCATTCGTAATAATTTGTCATTTTTGGTTTTAAAAAATTAAACCAGAAAAGCAGCAAAGATCATTTGATTAAACTGTTTATTATTTGCTTATTAGTCATGAACAATACAGCCTACCATCAATGAACACCATCCATTTTTTAAATGAATTTTCTTTTAGTTAAGAGCGTTATACATATTCATTTTGTTTTCTTTTCCCCCCAGGGTTTATCAGGTCCCAGTGAACCACCAGGAGCTAATTGTTGCCTACTGTAGATCACTACACTGCACACAGAAAAGACTTCATAGTGAATCCACAGTCTTAATGACTGGCTGTGGTTGATGAGAGAGTGGCACTGCCATCCTTTCCTCATAGAGACAATAGCCGGTGTAAGTGCACAGGTGATGCGGGAAAAGACGCAGATTGTTCCTTATGCATCATTTATCACGCCCATTTAAATCCGCAAATCCACTGAATGAGAACAGTTGAGTGCCAGTACAGCACACCCGACTAAGCATTAATTGTGATTATATTAATCATTTATTTCTCTATGAGGAAATCTGATCCTGGAAACAGAGGTCGAAGGTAAACATTTAAAATAATTTAGTATAATGCTAGTCATCTAGAGAATTTCAAAAGCCGTGTCTCACTATGACAATGAGCATGTGCTGATAACTGGTCAGGAGAATGAAGGCTTTCCCAGAAAGAAGAAAATACTGTATGTAAACTACTATTTTACCTAGACATGTAGCTGCTTTTGGGTCATTCCATCTCAAGTGGTCCAATTCAGGTCCAATGACTGTTTTTAATCTTTTTTTGAGTGATTGCCTCTATGTATTGGCATTGCAAAACCACCAGTTTAAAAATATATTATTATTTTTATTTTACTTGGTTTTCTATGACTGCCATCTTTTTTTTTTTTTTGAGTGATTACCTATATTTATTGGCATTACAAAACCACCAGTTTAAATATATATATATATATATATATATATATATATATATATATATATATATATATATATATATATATATATATATATATATAATTTTTTATTTTACTTTGTTTTCTATGACTGCCATCTTTTTGTCATGGCACAGAGCACATTTTGGTTGTTTACAGAAGCTGTTACACAGTTGTTTACAGAAACCTTGATATCTTAGCTCAGGATGGTCCTAGCTCCTTGGAATGAAAACTGACCTCTATTAGCCCTAGCTCTGTAACCAATGGAATCTCAAACTCAATTTTTTTTACAGCAGAATGCTACTATAGATAACTTATTTCTGAGAAAATTACAGGTTCATATCTCATCCCCCACCAGAAATATTCAACCCGAAACTGACTGGAATTTAAAAAATTGCACTCTCTCACCCCATTAAAAAAGAGAAGTCTCAAACCTGAAATGTTCTGCATGCACACTATACTTACCTAGGTGCCCCCTAAAAAAATGAAGACTCGAACCCAACCATTCCTTTACCACACTGACCACAGCACAACAAACAATAAAAACAATATAGGAAACATGATACCTAGCTGAATCTAGCGAACAAGTATGTTAATGTTAGTTAGCTACCTACTGAGCCACTGAAATAACTTATCTGTTCAGCAGAAAAAAAACACATCTCTGTGTCAGTCTTCAATCCCTTCAAATCTCCGAATTGTCACCACCTCTCCAAAGCCATGCCGATCCTTATATTTATTCTCATTTTAGCACAGACTCTGTTGTTTTCCCTTTTTGACTGCAGGCTCTCCGCAGTTCAAGGTTTCTTGGTTTTGACAGCTGATTCCCCAGATGTCAATGATGATTGTGTTTAGAACTATCCAGATTAAAAGCAGATAACAGGTTTAAATACTAAGCAACTTATGTAAGAACAAGCTTCAAACACTCCACCATCCTCAGCCCACATACACGTGATATAGTAGCTATTTACGGATGTGACGTAACCACACAGGTGAATGACGTCAAACTGGCCAAATCCACTCCGACAGCTTAAATTATATATCATTATTATAAGCTTATCGTTGTGAATCGCAGTGAGGTAACAAGACGGTTTTGAACACTGATTTTTCTTTTTATGTATTTGCTAAACATTTGATTTTTGTTCATTTTTTACCGAAACAGTTCGATACTGCAGCTTTTATGGACATGGGAATTCTATTCTATAATCAAAATTCTTCAAATAAATACATTGAGGTCATTATAGGGCTGCACAATTAATCGAATATCGATCGCGATCACGATTTTGACTGTCCACGATTAAATGAACATGATCGACTGTGATATTGACGTTTAAAGTTCGTCCTCCGCTCATAGGAAACTCCACTGCAAATCAAATCAAGCGCTTCCTAAACTTACAGCCAATCATATAGTGCTGCGCAGGGATGACGTCAATTTGTAATGCCAAACCTGGAAATGGTGTTAGCATTTTAGCGCTCGAGCTGCCAGTTTCTCTGCAAGCTCCAGCGCTTGCGCGAGGAGAAATCAAGATGCTAAATGGCACTATAGAGGTTGTCGGGGACTTTAAACCTCATCACGCCGAGCAGGAAAAAACTTTGCAAATAAACTCAGGGCTCTACAGTGCAACCATTTCACTCACATTTGCGACTGAACAGTACTTTGTGCGACTGAATAAATATTTATTCACACCGATGCGAGTGACCTGTTCGGAGTTGTATAATAAAATCGGGATAAAAACTACAGGAAGTCCAAAGTGCATCTACAAATATAGATAAAAAATAGATATTATAATAACTTCATAAAATATCAATAAAATGAGAAATGAAATAATGTTTAATTTTTTAATCCAGCTGAACCCCATTATGAATGCAGTTTCATAGATTTGGGGAATTAGTAACTACAGGGGCAAATACATTTTCACACAGGCCCAGTTGGTATTCGATAACTTTTTTGCTCCAATAAATAACATTATCGTTTAAAAACTGTATTTTGTGTTCACTCGGGTTCCCTTTGTTTCATCTTAGAATTTGTTTTAATTTCTGAATTAATTTACTATGAGATCTACACAAAAACAGAAGAAATCTGGATGGGGCAAATACTTTTTCACAACACTGCATATGTAAGTGCATATATGGTATTAGCATCTACCTCTGGTGATCAAAACACAAGTGGACAGCACTAAATGCTTTACTGATTCCAAAAGAAATGTTTGTGCCACCTTGCTCAGGAGAAAACAAATAAAAAATAGATTTGGTAAAAGTATTTTATATATAAATCTAGGTAATTAAAATAGAAATATTCATTAGAACTGTACAGGAAAAAATCTGCTGATTTAACAGTAAGCAGTATTTGGGGTTTTTTTGAGATCCTCTCCCTGCAGAAAGGTACAGTCTGAGAAAATTGCTGCTTTCGACTTTAGAAGTGTGAAGTCGGAGCTCAGAACTGCTCCATGTTGGTGTGTTCGAGCTGCAGAGTGAGGAACAAACACGGATGCCTCCACGTTTATCTAGCAACAAACTGACTTTAATCACCGATGCATATTTTCCTCGTCAGTGAACTATATAGTCTGTGCTCTGGATTTAACAAGCGAATATGCCTGTATGTTGATTGATTTAAAGCAAATACTTGTATATACAGTGCCCTCCACGAATATTGGCACCCTTGGTAAATATGAAAGCTGTGAAAAATTGTCTTTATTGTTTAACATTTTGATCTTTTGTTAAAATAATTCACAAAAATACTCTGCTGTCATGGATATCAAACAATTGCAAACACAACACTGGTTTATTAAAAAACTTTGTTAAATATGTGTGTGCCACAATTACTGGCACCCTTTTAGTCAATACTTTGTGCTACCACCCTTTGCCGAGATAACCGCTCTGAGTCTTCTCCTATAATGACTGATGACGTTGGAGAATACATGGCAAGGGATGAGAGACCATTCCTCCATACAGAATCTCTCCAGATCCTTCACATTTTGAGATCCGTGCTGGTGGACTCTCCTCTTCAGTTCACCCCACAGGTTTTCTATGGGTTTCAAGTCAGGAGACTGGGATTGCCATGGCGGATCTTGATTTTGTGGTCAGTAATCCATTTTTGTGCTGATTTTGATGTATGTTTTGGATCATTGTCCTACTGGAAGATCCAACATGGCCCATTTTATGCTTTCTGGCAGAGACAGTCAGGTTTTCATTCAATATCTGTTGATATTTGATCGAGTCCACGATGCCATGTATTCTAACAAAATATCCAGGTCCTCTGGCAGAAAAACAGCCCCAAAACATTAAAGAGCCACCACCATATTTAACCGTGGACATGAGGTACTTTTCCATATGGCTACCTCTCTGTGTGCACCAAAACCACCTCTAGTGTTTATTACTAAAAACACTCTAATGTGGTTTCATCTGACCATAGAACTTGATCCCATTTGAAGTTCCAGTAGTGTCTGGCAAACTGAAGACGCTTGAGATTGTTTTTGGATGAGAGTAGAGGCTTTTTTCATAAAACCCTTCCAAACAACTTGTGGTGATGTAGTGTATATTAGTTGAGGGCACTGTACAATATAACACATTTAAAGGTAAAAAGTGCTACTTTGTTTACTGCTGAGCCACCATGCTGATTTGATGTCACTTGCCGAATTCTAAGTTGAGTAGTTCTTGAGCAGGAATTCTGAGTTAAGGGGATGAGCCCCAGAGATCGCTATAAACGAATCAGCTGACAGGACGTAAACAACTGAACAACCAAATTCTCGATGTGTAATGTGTGTAGAGACTCTACTAACCACTAACGTTCAATGTCTAGGCTGTTCCTTAACAACATTTTTTTTTTTTGAAGAACCTGGAGTACAAGTGTTATATTAGTTTATACTAGCAGCCTCAACAAAAACTACCTTGTACCTTTTTACATTATGACAATGTTAATGTCAGCTGTCAAATAAAGGAACAGTCCTTTGTTGAGAAAGATAACAAGAGGAAGAGATTAAATGTTGCATATAGGCAGTTTCTGTGTCAAGTACACGTTAGGTCTTGAGTTTAATTTTTCATAACTTTACTTCAGAAACTGTGGCTTGGCCATGACTGAAAGAGCTCAGAAAGGACAGGAACATCTATTTACATTTACTTTAATAATTGGATCTGCAGCAAAAGTATTAAATGTTTGGAGTGACGTGAAGGAGTCAGGACAACATCCGGTCAGTGAAGTTTCAGAAAAGGCAAAAATTCAGAAAAAGGTAGAACATAAGAAGGTGATCAAACTGAATTACTAAGTGAACCACACAAGCTCAATCCTATGTTTACTAAGGGGAAAAAGTTATTTATTTTACTTATTTGTTTTGTCCTTATTGCTTGGTGAACTAATAGGTTTGACAACCAGAAAAAAATCTACTCCTTGGTGACTTGCAAAGCAACAGCGTTTCATTTGGAAGGGAGACTATAATACTTGACGCACTTCACGGTGGTCTGCTTCACAGTTAAACATATCCAGAGGAAATAAAAACATAATATACAGACTTGATGAATATCTTTTACATGCAAGGACACACCACCACATCTCATAGCTCAATGTTCTTTAACGACTTGCAGCTTACGTTTTTGTCACGCGAATACAAACACGATGTGCTGTTTTTAGACAAGAATGAATGTTTTCACTTGGTCTGTATTAGTAATAGTTCACCATACACAATGCATTATGTTAGATACCGCTCTTAGCCTAGTCAATTAGGTTTCCAGGCAACCAGAACATGGGACTGGGTTGCACACTGGAACTCCATTTGCACTATGGGCTTGCTAATGAATTTATCATTTGTCTATTCCTGATGCCTGCTTAGCAACTCTGAATAAAAGACATCCTGCATGTAATGTGTTTGACCTGGGAGCCCGGGCTAGTAGTTTGCTCGTCCCGGCATGTGCATGCTAAGCAATTAATATGAGCGCCGCTTGTTTTGTCATCAGCACAAGAAGAAGAACGATTAAACTTGCCTCTAGAGGGCGTGAAGATGATCAGAGTGTTTTTTTTTCTTTCTCAGAGCAGAGAGTAAGCAGGTGTCGATTTGTCTCCACTATAATGACTTCAACTGAGAACCTAAGATATTCATTAGACTTCTTCTATTACTGCATATTGTGGGGGAGAAATTGCCTCTGAAATGCCTTAACCATTTCAGGAACAACCACCTCATACAAGAGTGGTTTCCACGCCATCAGTTTGGTCATGTGAACAACTTGCTCTGCCTTGCCAGTTGTGAGGAATGCTCTGCAGTGAACTATTGAAACGAGAAGGCCAGTTCTTCTTATGCTTTTTGCTATTCACTGAAGACACTTGGGTTTAAGATCAAAAGATGAATATGAGATGATGGATCAGAATTTCAACTTTCATTTCCTGATATTTACATTGAGATGTGTTCAACAACATGGCACCGTTGGTGTTAGACCACCCCATTTTAAAAGTAAGCAAAAGTATAGGAACAGATAGTCTTCAGGTAATATAACATTTAATATTTGGTGGAATATCACTTGCTTGCAATAACTGCATCAAGCTGGTGACCCACTGACATCACTGACTGTTGTGATGCTTTTCCAGGCTTGTACCACAGCTTCTTTCATTTGTTGTTTGTTTCAAGGGGGTTTCTCCCTTCAGTCTCCTTTTCAGGAGGTGAAATTCTGCTCAATTGGGTTAAAGTTTGGTGATTGAATTGTCCAGTCTAAAACCTTCCACTTTTTCCCCGATGAAGTCCTGTTGTGTTGGCAGTGTGTTTTGAATCAAGTTCCTCCTAATTAGATTGGATGTATTTCTCTATAAATTGGCAGACAGAATGTTTCTGTAGACTTCTGAATTCATTCTGCTGCTACCATCATGAGTTACATCATCAAATGTAGATTAGTGAGAATGTTCCAGAAGCAGCCATGCAAGTCCAAGCCATGACACCACGTCCACCATGCTTCACAGATGAGCTTGTATGTTTTGGATCATGAGCAGATCCGTTCTTTCTCCACACTTTGGCCTTTTCATCACTTTGGTAAAGGGTAATCTTGGTTCCAGAACTTTTGTGGCTCCTCTCTGTATTTCTTTGGGGATTCCAATCTGGCTTTCTGATTCTTACTGCTGATGAGTGGTTTACATTTTGTGGTATAACCTCTAAAATTTCTGCTCTCGAAGTCTTCTTTGAATGGTAGATTGCGGATTGTGATCCACCCCTGCCCTGTGGAGGTTGTTGGTGATGTCACTGATTGTTATCTGACTGTTGTTTTGGGGTTTTTCTTCACAGCTCTTGTTTCTTGTCCTAAACTGCTGTTGTTTTCCTTGGCCGTCCAGTTTCATGTCTGGTTGTTAGTACACCAGTGGTTTCTTTCTTTATCAGGACATTCCGCATTGTTGTCTCGGCTGTTCTCGATGCTTGTGCAATGTCTCCAATTGATTTTTCCCTCTTCCCTCAGCTGTAAAATGATTTTTCTCCCATAGACTGCTCTCTCATCTTGGCCTATCACGATAACTACTTTTTGTTGGTTGATATATTGTTCCAGAAATAATTGCAATATATGATTTTTTGTCATTTTAATACCATTTTATGCCACTGATATAATGATAATGATCATTTTCATGTAAATATTTCCAAAATTCTAATTAATTTTTAATTCTAAAGACATTATTTCAGTTAGAGGAAAATACTAGTGAACACCAGGTTTTTAAATCAGCAGTCCACAGGGAGGGCACAACGAATAAATACAAACCAAACAGGGCTTGCGAAGAACAAACCTGGCTGTTAACAAAATGCCTTATTAATTTATAAACGAAAATTATTAATCTAACTGACTAATCTAATCTAACTAATCTAACTGAAAATTATAAAAGCAAAAGCCTAACCTAGCCTCTCAGGCCAGTTCCAGTGTTAATTTTCACACCTGTTTTAGTCATTGTTTTTTGTCTTCTGATGAATTTATCCTTTCAGTTTATTCAGTATTTTATCATCATATTTATTCATTTTAGTCAATTTTACTCTGAGTAAAAAGGAAGTAAATATGAATCAACGGCATCTTAGTTGACGAGAAAATGTAAAAATGAAACCCAATATTCACACATTTTCTATATTAACTTCAACATGTAGTAAAAAAAAAACCCTGAAAACTCCGTTGTTGTGAAAAACTGATCTCCTGAAAGAATATTACAATGAGTACACTATTGTAATACAGCATTGTGAATTCTTTATGCTTTAGTTCATCAAGGTTACTTATCCGTCATACCTAGCACCTTACTTAAGTTCAATTTCACTTGTGCATTCGCGTCATTTAGTGCAGAAGCGAGTTGTAATATTGGGTTTATGTTGTGTGTAAATGTCTGATTAATCTCGTATGTGTATAAGATGTGTTTGTGTGAGTTAATTTACCTGCTAGTAAAGCGCTACAGTTTACCGCTATTCATTCACTGTTCAGCTTCAGCTCACGCAGCTCAATCCCCGACATTATTGACTATGACTGGATTATTTCAAACACTCAAACTATACTTTCTAGATTTTTCTTCTTCACAAAATATGGTTAGTGCATCGTTAATAGTTTCGAGTAATTTTTTTTAACAGTATTCTTTAATTCAAAATCGGTGCTAGTGTAGTCCACTAGAAAATGCATATAAATAAATATTTTAAACCGAATTTAAAACAATATAGATTAATTAAAAATAAAACAGAATGTAATCCACTATACTTTCAAATACGTTATTTGAAACAGTTAAAATGTTTCATGTAGATAATTTTGACGAATTAACACCATTCTACACGTAGATCCCGCCTCGATTGACAGGTGACGGGGAGAGGTTTTTTTTTTTTTTTTTTTACTGCGCAGACGGCACACACTGAGAAAGTGAGGAGAGAAAAGTAGACAGAAAAAAAACTAAGTTATGATCATATATTATAAATAACCGTTTGAAAGAGTGAAACCGAAGGTCGAAACAGTACTACTGCCAGTTTGAGTTTTATCCAACGTGAAACTTGGTGAGTTTAGTTTAATTAGTTAAGTGCGGAGTGCTATGCTAAGCTAATACAGCTATGACGCAGCATGTTGCATTACTTGGTTATTTTCTTCTCTTTCATTTAGCCATGTAAGTAATGTGTCAATTCGAATTTAATTCCAAAAGTGTTTTGAGTCACATTACTTCTGAGTTATTAAATTGTTAAATTGCATTGTGTAAATGTGAGTTATATTCAGTTATGTCAAGTGTTAGTTGTTAATGCGTGTTTCAATGCACATAGCTGTTACTCTATTTTGTTTGAGTTAAATTTTGTTTAGAGTAAAAATCAGACAGACGTAAAATACAAAAAGTATTTTAAATGATAAGTTACAACCGAGTCATTTTTTTCAACAGTATGCTTTAATTCAAATCGGTTCTAGTGCTTGCTACACATCTTAAATGCAAATGCACAGGTTTTATGCTTGATTGTGCATTTTTATCTTAAATTCGACAAATATGACAGCACTAGAACAGCTGAGAGGACCGAAGGAGCGCGAACGGCTGAAATGTTGGTGGCATTCATTCTTATGTAATCAAACACGCATTGTTCGATATCGAGGTCAGTAAAAACGATTGAGGTCATTCAGCTTATCGTATGATATATGGATAATCTAATTATCATGACGGGCCTACTGTGGTTATGTTGGTTTTTACTTTTTCACAACAAATGCCGTCTTCACAGACGAAAACCAGGGCACAAGACAAGAGTAAATATTCAGGGCTATTAATTGTTTAAATGATCAATCTAACAGGGCACACCTGGACAACAAAGTCCAGAGGAAAGCCTTCCCAGAAGAGTGGAGTGGAGTCCAACTCCATATTAAATCCCTTTGTTTTTGAGTGGGATTTTCAGTAAGCACATATGGGTGTGATGGTCAGGTGTCCACATACTTAGAGGTATGTAGTTGTTATTTTATTTTATTTTTATGCTGTGCTGCCTCCCCAAGTTGAAAGCTTAAATAAATAACCAAGACTGAAGGATCCGAGTGATAAACGTCACCTCTGTAGGCTACCGTTCATCTGCACTGAGCATGAGCAATAACGGCCTCAAGGCCATTCGCAGCCTGTCGCCAGGTAACGTTGGGCTACTTTTCAGGAAAAGTGAAGGAAAAACAAGTTCTTAGTTAGAACACTAGGTGTTGCTGTCACATAATGCCAGACAGATCTGTGTTTAATCTCCTTCCATTTAGCCACTTCATAATGTTATTGATTTTAAATTCTACAGGCCTGCATTAATGTTTCGAAGCTTTTGAGTATGCACCCAAAGAAAAAAAAAGCGAATGTCAAATTTAATGGAATCTGGCTGAGTTCAGAAGAAAGCATGTCTGTTTATTTTGCCGGGAATCAGTTTGTGGAACGAAGATGTAAAACTAGTGTAATTGCCACAGCACTGTTCTGACATACAGCACAAAGTGTTTTTATTCATATGTTTGTTTTTAACTTCTATGACAGTCATCCATCAGCCTGGGTGGAGATAATAAAAGAGAGGTCAGAGTGGAGTGTGTGTGGAAATATAATAATAAGAAGAAGAAGGAGAAGAACGCTAATGCTGGAAGTTTTTGATGTCGTGTCAGCTAGTTTTGTTAGATTGTGTGTCATTAGTGTACACATTGCAGGACCTTGACCTGCAGAATCTGATATAAAGTGTGATGGCGTTGCAAAGCATATACCAATAATTGCCTGGATGTCTGATCTGATGCTTATAAAGGCTCTGTTTCTGGTTGCGCTAACAAAGAACTATCTCCGCCCCCCACCCCCACACTTGTTTTCCATGACAAGGCCAGTGGTGATTTGGTTTATGGGTTATGAAGCACTACAGAGAGTGGCAGAGATGGGACGTTTGAGTCTGTGTGCACCTGCTTTATTGTTCATGGCCTTTCTCAAATTTACTCTGGTATCTGTTTATAAACAAGGCAAGAATGGATAAAATGTTGCCAACAGTTCAGAAGGCCAGCCACAGTCTTAAATGGTGGAATACATCAGCCAGCTTTGCTTATATGCCTTATTATTATTTATCATTATTATTTATTTGACCGGGGGAAAAAAAAAAAAACAGCAGAGAGCTTTACAGCACCACAGTACTAGCCGTCACGTGAGGAAACCCATTTCAAGTGCTTCTGTCTAAGAACCCTTCATTTTCAGGCAGCACTACATTATGATCTTTTAAATAGATCTTCCTTTTCCTCACCATCAAGTTGCACAGCTTTCTCACGTAGCAAGCAAGTGTAGATGTAATTTCGGGGTAAATGGTCTGCACTTATAGCGCTTATATCCAAAGCGCTTAACACTGTGTCCCATTCACACACACACCAATTGTAGCAGAGCTGTCATGCAAGGCACTAACTTGCCATCGGGAGCAACTTGGGGTTCAGTGTCTTGCACAAGGACACTTCGGCATGTAGAGTCATGTGGGCCAGGAATCAAACCGCCAACCCTAAGATTAGTGGACAACCCGCTCTACCACCTGTACAGTTCAACATGTGTAAAAAACAAAACAAAAAAAACAACTTGCTTCTGCATTAAATGACACGAAAGCACAAGTGAAATTGAACTTAAGGTGCTAGGTATGACTGACAAGTCACTTGATGAACTAAAGCATAAAGAATTCACAATGCTGTATTACAATAGTGTACTCATTGTAATATTCTTTCAGGAGATCAGGTTTTCACATTTGTTTTTTTTTTTTTTACACATGTTGGAGTTAATAAAGAAAATGTGAATATTTGGTTTAATTTGTGCATTCATCAACTAAAATGCCGTTGACTGATATTCACTGCCTTTTTACTCAGAGTAAAATTGACTAAAATGAATAAATGAGACACGAAGAAATATCGACTGCATTTAAACGATATTTTCATCAGAAGACAAAAACTATTTTCTGACCTTCTAATTCCAATGTCTGGATATTCTTAAGAATTCAAAGTTCGTTGTTCTTTGAAAGGGTGTCCTTGCATTATTATACCTATTATATTATCATTATATCATAAAATGGTATTAATATGACACATATCATTTATTCTGGGACAACATATCGTCCAACAAAAGTAGTTATCGTGACAGGCCTACCTGATGATGTTCCACGGTGCTGATTGTGTGTCTCAGGTGTGTTTAGAACCGAAAAAAAATAAATCAATCTGTCAAAGGCCTCTACAATCACTACAATGAGACAACTCTCTCTGACTACATTCACATCAAGGTAGCATGCATCAATCTAAAGTGACTCCGATCTGATAAAGCTATGTAAACATTATGTGCAAATGTATGTAAATATTTTCAGATTAGATGTGTGTCATGTTCCTATGTGATGAGACAGATCCAACATGTGGACATGCATCTGTAATCTGGAGCGCCAGATTATAAAGTGTGCTTTTTATTTCCTTACGTTACACTTTACCGTGCATGCGAATATCGCAATCATCACCACTCAACTTACACAACTGTCAGTAACAGAGGCCTTTTTCTTCCCCTTGCACTAATCACAAATACTGCAGCTAACATGTCAATCACTTTTAATAATGAACACCTGGGCTGCTCCCTTGCTCATTCTATCGCTATACCAGCGATAGACTATCTGGTAAATGTGCCAGGTTATTGTTGATTTTATATAATTATTTATTTTCAATGTGCACCAGTGAGTTATGACAGATCAGACTTACTAATAAACATGAATTATAACCGGAAACAGACAGATGAGAAATGAGCTTGATGAATGATGAATAAGGCTTTCAATGTGAAAACAGTCTTTGTCCATCACCTCTTCAGCTTCCTCTTTCCTCCAGCAGTGATAGAAGTGTGTAATGGCACTATCTGTCTGGATTTTGACCCTGTGCAGTTTGGAGGTAAACTGGTCGTTGACTGTAAACATGTGTCCGTTCTCAATCTCTTTGCTCTTCGGCTCCTTGGTAAGCACTCGCTGCGTGGGCTTTCCACACGCCAGAGACTGCAACGCTCGTACCAGCTCCCGCTCCGGGATATCCGTCTCCTGCTGGATCTCCTACGATAAAGTATCAGTTTATATTGCTACCACTAATACGCATTAAAGTATTAGCATTTAATAGATGTAATTACTATTTTTTTTTACTACTACCACCACCATCACTACTTGAGGTTGACCAATTTATCACTTATAGGTTTTTCCCGGATGCGTCCGTTGCGCGAGAAGTAATACATTACACAGTACGAGAGAGGCCTCTAGAGGCGAAATGAAAAGCTATCCCCGACAAATTTTGCTGTTATTTGAAGTGTTTGTTTTTTTTATTATATATGTTGAATGTATATATTTGCTTTAATATTTATTTATAGTTAATATATATTCATTTATATCATTTAAAAAAGTACAGTACATTTCCACAGTAGCCTCAGTGCTGTTTATTTTTGTAATAAAGCTCAACAATATTTTACTTTGAGTGTTATATTTCCATTCAGTATCTTAATTCAGTGTCAGTCATTTTAAAAACTATCGGCTGATTAATGGGTTATCGACAGGTACTGCCCTACTTAGTTATCAGTAAAATCCACCATTGGTCAACCACTACTGCTAATAATAATAATAATAATAATTAAAATTTGTGGAGAATAAAGACAACAAGAGTGACATACTGCTGTACCTCAAAGGTGCACTTTTCTCTGTTGTTGAACAGCATGAGGATAGTCATCTGGAAGGTGGATACCTGCAGTATGTGCTTCCTTGTGTTGGAGCCTGTTACCTGTGCACCTCCTACGCCTAATTCTGATCCATCCTCCTACAGAGATATAGAACACCGAGCACAGCTGAATTACAACCAAAACATACTGATCTCAAAGATATTTTAGGAAGAGGGCCTACTGTACCAGAGGCAGGTTTACAAAGCACCACTAAACAACTGACGCCTTCATTTAAATTTCAGCTGTATTAGATATATAGATATAACTCTTACATTATCCAATGTATTTCGGTTTGCTCTATGTGCCATTTGTGTGCATGTCGGTGGTGGGATTGGTTTCTTTTGTCTCCTCCCCCTTCTCTAGGCCCTGCCTACTGCATGCGTCACGTTCCGGCTTGCTAATGGATGATCATGTCCACGCCTGCTCCAGCCTTGAGCGACAAGATTGGTTGCCTGCACATTTCCGGAAGTGTACTTAAGCCTCGTCGGTCTCCATCCCAGGGCAGATCATTGCCATTTGCTTTGTGTTTAGAGACAAGTGCTTTTCGCCTGTGTAGGACCCTATGCCTGATTTGACTTTGTTTATGCTCTGCCCTGTTACGATTTGAGTGATACCCTTGTGTATATATGTATATATTATTTTGTTAATTAACACAGTACTAGTCACCTCTGTAAATAGTGCACGGTTAAGAGTGGTTAGTAGGAAGTCGGTGCCATTTGTCTTGATTCTTCTTTTCTCCTGGTTTTGAGTTAGCTAGGGAGTGAGGGAAGACGTGTATTTTTGTTTTCTTTTCTTGTAGTTTAGTTAGTTTTCTTTGGTAAATTTAGAGGGAATTTTTGTTTATTATTTTGGCCTGGCCAGCTTCTGAAGAGTAAAACCACCGTGTGTATAAAAGGTGCTCCGTTTGGAGAATAAACAAAACAAACGCAATCTTGGTCTCGCCAACCGTTTTCTTTTTTTATTGTATGTTGCGGCCCGACCTAGACCGGGTCGTAACTAAAACAAAACATATTAGATATAGATGTATCTAATACTCCTAACACACAAAAATGATTTTCGGCCATTTACCCAAACTACAGCCATCTCTATTCCAGGCTTTTGTACTGTAACAGCCTTACAAGCTTGAAGTTGTACAGAACTGTGTCATATTTCATTGTTTTTATTTTGTCCGCTGCACAATAATCATTAAGGGGAGAAATCATGGTTATAAATTTCTGAACAAAAAGATCTATATTTTCTAAGCCTTTGTATATTTTGTTGTCCTTGATCTGCATTATCAGGCAACATTATCTCGTATCCCATTTTCGTCCATATCATGCAGCGGTACTGTGCACCTTATAATTCATCGTGCTAGTGTCAAAGTGAGAGCGTGTTACCTTTTTCACAGGCCCATAGAAGGTGGCATTGAGGTCTGCTGAGCCCATGTGGTACTGCAGTGTGAGCTGCCGGCCACTGTGCTTGGCCAAGTAAAACCTGTAACACAGTTCACACACAAGCTTTGATCCCTTTATACCCCATCCTGCAAAGGGAAATAATGTATTCCTTGTTCTTATACACTCGATTCAATAGTTTGAGAATTGATAGGCTTGCTGCCTAACCGATGAGATCAGTTATTTAGTGCAGAAAAAAACAAGCCGTGCAGTACATCCAAGTTCAAGCATATACGCTCCATGTGGGGGTAATGGTGTTGTGGTGGCAGGGGTGTGGTCGAACGTCAGGAGAGGAGGTGGGTCGAACCAGCAGGTAACATTTGATGGGTTTCACCTGTGCCGTAACCGGCGTGAGAGAGAGCTGAGCAGCGCAGAGCTGTGCGTGTGAGATAAAACCGCTGTAAAGCAAAAGTTAAAAAAAAGAAAAATAGAGAACCCGTTTCAGTTGTCCCAATCCTGCCTCCCTGTCTCCTGCCGAACTGAAGAGAACTGTTACAGGCGCTTATTATGTCTACCTGCCACCACATTTCCATCATGGCACAAAGGAAAATGATTATTATAAAGGAACATAATAATTGCACTGAAGTCTGTGGTTGTGATTTTGTGGCAGCTTGTCATTGTTGTGATGCACAACAGAGCATTTATCATACCTTCTAAAGACCTCAAAGGCATGCCGTGGGGAGTGAGGGATGTTGCATCTGGTCGTAGCTGACTGTGTAGGCCAGTAACCTGTAGTCAGGACTCTGACTGTTAGATCAACACCACCTAGAGACAGCTGAGACAAAAAGAGACCACACACACACACCATAATTACTGCTCAGATAACAATTTGCACAGGGCTGTCTATGGATGGGCGATATGGACTTAAAACTATATCACAATATTTTCTGGTATTTACTGCAATAACGATATCAGTGACGATATAAATACAGTATCATTCACCACTCTTTTTGGCTACACGTGACCGCTGCATGCAGTCTTGAGAGCCTCAAAAACACAAACACTGATCTACAAGTAAAACTGATTTTCTGTAACCAAACCAGTTCCAGATTGTTTAGCGATAAACTCCTCCTCAGTTTCACGTCCGCCTTCCGCCATACTGGTTTTCACTCTGCACGTAAGCTGTGAATGGGCTGCAGACCATCACACACAGAAATATGTCATCCATCCATCCATCTTCTACCGCTTACTCCTTCATCAGGGTCACGGGGGAACTTGGAGCCTATCCCAGGGAGCATCGAGCACAAGGCGGGGTACACTCTGGACAGGGTGCCACTCCATCACAGGGCACAATCACATACACACTCACACACCTATTCGTACACTACGGACACTTTGTCTCAGGGTGCCAGTCCATCGCAGAGAAATACGCTATCAACTAGGCTTTATCGTTATTATCGCGGGAAGACTAATTCTTATTTTTGGGAGAATTTCTACCGGTATATTGCAAATGATAAGATATCACCCATCCCTATTGCTGTCACAGATTAGAATGTGTGTGTGTGTGCGCACAGTTGAATGGGTAATCACTATAAGTTAAGGACTTAGACAATCGTAGTACAGGAAAAAATGTTAGTGTGAGAACACATCAGAGAAGTGTTCCTCTCACAATACTAGAACAGTGTTGCTCATTATTTTTCAGACCCAGCTGGACTCCCCGTCCAATTCCTATTGTTGAATAATAATCTAATTAACCGGTGTAGGAATTTTTAGTTGTTGTATTTCATCTTGATTTGCATTCTGTTTTGGTATTGCACAGGGTTTGCGTTTCTGTTCATTTAACTGTTATTAGAGCATCTCTGAAACGAAAGGAAAACTCCACCCTGAAACCCAATTTGTTTATGTAAGGTATAACTGATGACGTGCCATTGAATTATTAGAAAATAATACACACCCACATCGGGGTGTGCATTATTGTTAAGTTCTTCTCTGAAACCAGTCACAGAGCCAGAATTTGGACCCTGCACTGGCTTATTCCTCTCGTCCGAGCTCGAGCAGCAGTCACACTGACACCAACGTTCAGTGAAAGCTTCTTCATTTAATGATACACAAAGCATAATATATACACACACACAAGAAATATTGATAAATGTCAATTGGAGCAGGTCACAGATAAAATCAAAACATCTATTACGTAGGTTCGAGTGATATAAGAACTAAAGATGTCTAGTCTACCAGATGATAATAAGAGGAAGAAGAAGAACCGAGAGAGAGAGAGAGAGAGAAAGAGACATGGTGATTAGGAATGCGCAAAACACCACATTCCATGAACACAAAACAATTTGGTTCCTGTACATCATGACACAAAGTAGAGACCTTCAGAACGGAGACACAGAGATAATGCTATGAAGCTCATCAATTATTTTCTAATAATTCAACGGACTGGAGTCAATTATTCCACAAAAGAAACTGCATCGAACCCTAAATATTAGGGCTGGGTATTGTGACCAATTATCCGATTCAATTCTTATTTATATGGTTTCAATTCGATTTTGATTCAATATCAATTAATTATCAATATTTCATTTTAAATGTTAATTTTGCAGACACGGAATCCATGTTTTAATATAAATGCTGGTAACTGAAACCCTCCTACTTAGCTATATTGCTGAAATACACTTTTACGTTAACAATAGTGCACACAAAATTATGTTTAATTACTTTTTACTTTGAGTAATAAACATTGCGACAAGAAATCATAACCCACGGGGGCAGTGATGACTTGACGGTTAAGGCTCTGGGTTACTGATCGGAAGGTTGGGGGTTCAAGCCCCAGCACTGAGAAACTGCCACTGTTGGTCCCTTGAGTAACCCTTAACCCTCTCTGCTCCAGGGGCGCTGTATCATGGCTGACCCTGCACTCTGACCCCAACTTCCTGACATGCTGAGGTATGCAAAGAAAAGACTTTCACTGTGCATATGTATTCAAATTCAAAACATGAAAGATGGCGACATTCAGGAGGTGAGGCGAATAACAAATCATATACATTTGCTCTCAAGTAAAGCATTAAGAATCGAGTCGGGGATTTCCCCAATAGATATCGTTTCGTTCAACTGAAGATCGATTCAAATAGGAGAACCGATATATTTTACCCAGCCCTAGCTTATACCACAGTTACCACACCTCAAGACATTGGCCAGATGTTTTATATCAAGACATTTGTCAGGTTTTTGTCCTTAAAACACTTGTGTGTGGAACTAATTTATTACTCATTGTTGATAATTCCAAAATGTCATTTTAGAGATAGTAACGAAGGCCATTGATATGCAGTTACTGGAGAGGAGGAGAGAGAGAGAGAGAGTTCAGTTTTTTTCCCCCTCACAGAGTTCACTCGTTTCAGGATAATATTAAAATAGAACGAATAAATAAATATTGATAAGCCTACTTGTTCATAGGGTTTTTCCTTTTTTTTTTTATTACTGCAGAAAATATAATGAATAAATAAATAAATATTTATAGCCCACTTTTTCACCAGGTTATTACTCGTGCTCGTTTGCCCTCACTTCCTTTTTTTTCTTGCTCTCTCTCTCTCTCTCCCTCTCTCTTATAACAGCATATCAATGGCTCAAGCCTCCGCTTTGCCTGGTGGCCGCATTACCACCTCGGGTGCACATTTTTTATCTAATAATTCAACCGCGAGTCATCAGTTATTCCTTCTGTATTTCTGAAAAGTAAATTTGCTTGTTGCTAGCTCTGTGTGCTGTGGTGGACAGTAGCCTAACTTCTCTGTTATTTCAGTTAACTTGCTGAAGCAATATGGAACTGTAATGCGGTCAAGACCTGACTGGAACTATTTCTGCTGTGCGTTTACTAACAAAAATAATTGCAGAAACCTAAACAAATTTTGGATCATTTTCCTCAATAAATAAATAAAGGCCAAGTATAACATTTGTCTCATTTGTTTAACTGGGTTCTCGTAATCTACTTCTAGGACCTGTGTAAAAATCTGATAATGTTTAAGGTCATATTTATCCTGAAATGTAGAAAATTCTAAAGGGTTCACAAACTTTCCAGCACCACAGTGTAACATTATATTATACATACATACATACATATGCATATATACATATATATAACACACACACACACACACACATATACACACACATATACATATATACATATACATATATACATATATACACACATACACACTTTACACAAAAGAGCAATAGAATCAAAGAGAGAACAAAGAGCCTCATAAGAGCCTTAAGCTTGGAGATCATATTTTTCTCCGAGTCGTCAGAGACGCTCTTATTGGTGAGAAGCCTCCTGGCCAGGTGCTGTTTGTAGTAACGCTCAAAAACATCTTTCTCCTGCATGAACTGGAAGAGCACCATAGCTTTGTCCAGGATGGACTCAACCTCCTGCTCGGTCAGCTACAAGACCCAAACACCCATGCATTTATTGTGTACATAAGCTTGCATCAACAAAGGTACCACTACTACAGCACCTCAACTAACAGTAACTTAAATAACCAGTCTCCACAACCAGTCTGAGCAGAAAAGCATCTCAGAATGCACAGTACAATCAAACCTAAAAGCAAAAGGTCCACCGCAGCAGCAGACCACACGGGGTTCCACTCCTGTCAGTCAAGAACGGGAATCTGAGGCCACAGTGGGCACAGGCTCATTTGGAAAAGTACCAGGCAATCTTTTTCCAACGGTCTGGTTTTGGTGAGCCAGTTACTGTAACAGCAGGTTCTGAAATACTCAAACCACACCATGCTCAAACCTCTGAGATTTCCCCATTCTAATGGTTCATATAACATTAACTGAAGCTCTTGATCACTATCTACATGATCTGATGCTTTGTGCTGTTGGCATACGATCAGCTGATTGGATAACTGCATTAATGTGCAGGTATTAGCATTAAACATTTCTTATACACTTTTAATACAAAATCCCAGGGCACTTATTGTAAAAGACTAGAAGTATAACCCCGGTGTCCTGGCGAAATTCCCCCATTGGCCCTTCTCAATCATGGAGATCGTCAAGAGCACAAAATTCCTTGGTGTTCATCTGACGGAGAACCTCACCTGGTCTCTCAACACCAGCTCCATAGCTAATAAAGCCCAACAGTGCCTCTACTTTCTGAGAAGGCTGAATAAAAGCCCATCTCCCACCCCTCATTCTCACAACATTCCACAACTATTGAGAGTATCCTGAGCAGCTCCGAATCGGATTGCAAGACCCTGCAGAGGTCAGTGAGGGCAGCTGAGAAGATAATAGGGGTCTCTCTTCCCTCCATCATAGACATTTACACCACACGTTGCATCCACAAACCCACCAGCATTGTGGATGACCCCACACACCACTCACACACTCTTCACCCTCCTTTATAATCAATTTATAACATTTTTGACATGCGTTTTTCTGGATTTTTTTGTTGTTATTCTGTCTCTCACTGTTCAAATAAATCTACCATTAAAATTATAGACTGATCATTTCTTTGTCAGTGGGCAAATGTACAAAATCAGCAGGGGATCAAATACTTTTTTCCCCTCACTGTAACTTTTGCTACGGTTACGCCTGTCATCTTCACTACTCCCGGCGTTAAACTTTTGGAAACGCCGAAGACCCAGTTTTAGTTTGAAAACTCTGGGCTCACGTCAGTGTAAACAGATGAAAACGAATACTTTTGAAAACAAAGGCGCTCACATTCGCCTCCTGACTGGGTCTTCTGTATCATTGTGTATCCTTCCCTGACTCATCAAGCCTCTACCATATGACCATTACGCTACCTTAATCGTATACACAACACAGACACTGAACTGCAAGCTTTGCTGGCTTTATCGTCATTGCGTAACATGCACAAGAGGCAAGCTATGATTAGAGAATGGTAAATGGTAAAATGGCACGCTTATATAGCGCTTTTATCCAAAGCGCTTTATACTGTGTCTCATTCACCCATTCACACACAGACACTCACACAACAATGGTAGCAGAGCTGCCATGCAAGGCGCTAACTTGCCATCGGGAGCAACTGGGGTTCAGTGTCTTGCCCAAGGACACTTCGGCATGTAGAGTCATGCGGGCCAGGAATCGGACCGCCAACCCTACGATTAGGAGACAACCCTCTCTACCACCTGAGCCACAGCTGCCCAATCGGCAACAAATTTCATTTCAAGCGGTGTAAGCCCTACATGGAACGCCGGTCTGGACTAGTAACCAACTTTCTGTTTACACTTGTATGCGCATGTCCAGTGTCCATGAATGGTCATATGACATGCGTTTTCGGTCGTGTCATGTGGACGGAGATCGTTTCTGAAACACAGCAGAAACGCCAGTGTGGACGACGATCGGTTTCATTTTAAAACAAAAATGCGCTAGGGTAAGCAGGGCCTCAGACTCAGTGAGCCCCCAATCATATAATTACAAAGTCCTGCAATACCAAGAGCTGATCAAAGCAAACACCCTCCTCTCTCAGCTGGTCCGAAGCTTTAGCCCTGAAGGATCACCAACACCTACTAACCCCAACCACATGGACACGTCAAACACATCAGATTAGATCAAATTACAATACAAATGAAACAAAACTGCATCACCTGCAACACAACAACGGAGTAAAATGCAATGCTATTTGTCCCTGAAAAGACAGTACACCACGACAGACTATCTGTACACAGTGACAGACTAAACCCTGAGAAGCAGCTTGACAAGATACAGACTCAGTGGACACGCCCTAGCAAGAGAAACAGGCAGACACAGGAAAACATGGCTCCCACAGGAAGAAAGGGTCGTGTCTACACTGCAACCAAAACACAGTTGAGACGGAGCTGCACTTCCTAACAGAACACACAACATACACACACATCCGAGATAAACTCTTCCCCAAAATTATACACACACACACCAAACATTTGACTATGTATCAAGCAGTGACACCCCCCACCCCCCCACCCCCCCACTCCCCCACTAGGAGAAGATAAACACTGCTGTATATTAGCAGCACAGTATGTCTCAGCCTGCCACAATATTAGGGACAGTGAGTGATCTGCCTTGCCCTTGTTTTTTTTATGTAATTATTGTGATTGCTCTTTTTTATAATTAGTGTGTATTTTTTTCTTACCTTTATACGTACATTCACTTTTATCCTGTAATTATACACAGATCCTTCTTTTTTCAATTATTCTGTATAGAGTACATTTATTTTGTCCTTTACATTTTATTATTAAAAAAAACTTAATTTGTACATTTATTTTGTCCTTAATTTGTTTGTTGCTCACCTTTCAAAGTTCAAACACTGAAACAAATCAGTTGGGGTAAGAGACATCTCATGTTGTACAGGGATGAAGGAAAAATTATTCTTCGTTTCCCAGCACATAATTACACATTTGCTATGACACTGGTTTTATTCTAAATTTCCTTGGTCCAGCTGAGCAACCTATTAACATTGTTGAGTATGGCACTGCCCCTGCGATGGATTGGCACCCTGTCTCCCTGTGACCCTGAAAAAGATAAGCGGTATAGAAGATGGATGGATGGATGGAGTATGGCACTGCTGGGTACAGTGGCACCTGTCATGGGGTGGGAGATATTAGGCAGCAAGTGAACAGTCAGTTCTTGAAGTTGATGTGTTGGAAGCAGGAAAAATGGGCAAGCGAAAGAATCTGAGAGACTTTGACAAGGGCAAAATTGTGATGGCTTGATGACAGGGTCAGAGCATCTCCAAAACAGCAGGTCTTGTGGGATGTTCCCAGTATGCAGTGGTTAGTACCTATCAAAAGTGGTCCAAGGAAGGTCTGATGAATCACGTTTTCTTTTACATCGTGTGGATGTCTGGGTGGCATCAAGATGCACTATGGGAGTGTGATGCTCTGGGCAATGTTCTGCTGGGAAATCTTGAGTCCTGACATTCATGTGAATGTTACTTTGACACGTACCACCTACCTAAACACTGTTGCAGACCAAGTACACACTTTCATATGAACTGTATTCCCTAATGGCAGTGACCTCTTTCAGCAGGAAAATGCTTCCTGCCACACTGCAAAAACTGTTCAGGAATGGTTTAAGGAACATGACAGAGTTCAAGGTGCCGATTTGGCCTCCAAATTCCCCAGATCTCAATCCGATCGAGCATCTGTGGGACGTGCTGGTCCAATCCATGGAGGACCGACCTCGCAGCTTACAGGACTTAAAACATCTGCTGCTAACTTGTTGGTGCCAGATACCACAGCACACCTTCAGAGATCTTATGGAGTCATCAATGGGTCAGAGCTGTTTCGGTGGCAGCTCTGACCCATCGATGACTCCATAAGAGGACTCCATAAGGAGGACCCACACAATATTAGGCAGGTGGTTTTAATGTTACGACTGATCGGTGTGTATGCATTTCTTAGGCTGAATACAGACTTGAAGATTTTAAGCCCGATTTGCACCCTCCCCAACGATCGGGGGGGGGGGGGGGGGGGGGGGGGGTGCATGGCCCGATTCGAGGCTTGTTGCTTGTCGAAAGAGCCCAAGAGAGAGGGAGAGAGATGAAGCGAGAGCAGGGGGGGGGGGGGGGGGGGCACAAGAGAGACAGGGAGAGAGAGACAGCACGAGAGAGAAAGAGAGAGAGGGGAGAGAGCACAAGAGGGGGAGAAGAGAAAGGGTGATAGAGCACGAGAGAGAGAGAGAGAGAGAGACAGAGAGAAATGATATGCAGCTAATAAGCAAAACGAAGTGGGAGTGATACTATCTTCTGAAGTTTCTGTGAGCTCTCGTGTCTGTGAAATTGTTATTGACAGGTATGTGGTTTCGCGGTCTGGCAAAATCATCTAGTGCGTGTGTTCGGAGGATTATAAAACCTGTTAAGATACTAAAAAAAATCGTCCACTGTGTCCCCGACATTAAATTGACGCCAAGTACGCTTAGATTTTCAGGAGAACCACTTGTCCATAAATCTTTCAGTATAGGGAAACTCGAATCTTTGTCTGTGTTAAATCACCCATTTGCTGCAAGTGTGGGAAAATAAGATGGGGCATGATCCATTAACAGGGTAAGTGACCATGGCTGTTAACCGCCTGTAACTGGTGAGTTGAATTTACTCAAGAAAAAATACTTTCTTTCCCTATTAAAAATGACAAATATTGATTTTTCTCTCAATTTTAACAATCTCTCAATCAGCGCAGTAGCAGGTTTAGGAGTTTCTTGCCTGTATATAGTCGACAGGGTTCTTGCCCTCTCCCTCCTCGGACACCAGCGCTTACCCCTGTTCTCTCAGATATAGACTCATACACTCACACATTGTTTTCAGCCCGTTTGGCACCCTGCTGAATAGCTTATACATACAGGCCAGATCTCTGTGTGTGTGAGAGAGAGAGAGAAATTAAATGTAAGTAAGCGATGAATCCATCACTATTTAGCATCACAGTATCCACAAAATGACTCTTTCAAAGTCAGATTTACAAATATATGAATTTAACAGAGTAACATAAATTCACCATTCAACTGGCTGCTTGCACATTGACTACTGGTTATGTTTCATATCCCATATCAGCATTCTTTACACACACACACACACATAGGTAAGGTACATATTTGGCCAAAGAAGAAGGTTAAATTTATAGCGGCTCAGAGAGAGCGCATTTGCTCTGCACCCTCTGTGTGTTCTTAATTTGCCATCACAATTCCACAATTCATACTCCTTCAATACAAATGAAAGTATATACAGTCCACAACAAAAAGACACATGTAGTTTTATTCTTTAAATAAACTTAATTTTATTTCTTATCTTGTTTTATATAATTTAAAAAATATATATATATATATATATTTTTTTTAAAGGGGCTGGTCTTTTATTTTTGTCGTGGACTGTACAGCAGTGTATGCATGGTCTTACCTTTACTTGTCTGTCATTACTCACATCATCAAATCCCCAAAACGCCTCCCTCACTTCACAGGCCACCTCACTTTTTGCCACATAACGCAAAATGACAGATCTGGGCTTTGTTTGTGACATCCGTTGTCTCGTCTACTTCTACAGCAACAAAAAGGGCTGCATTAATCTCCTTTTTTTATATCATTTCTAATCACATCACTTAATGCTTCAATTAAATCGTTCTGAATTCTGTTTGATAAGCCAGAAAACACAGTGGATGTCTCCAAAATGTCTAGCTAACCTATCATCTTTCTCAGTAAAAGTATGTAATAGTTCTACATAGCTGCCACGATTAGAAGAGGTCATACTCTCATCGTTAGCACGAAATGCTAATTGCTGTTCGGCTAGGAAGCAAGTTGCATTAATGAGGTCTTTTAAAATCTCTCAGTTTTCCTTTACCGTAGCATTGTGGACGCTAATATTTAGTCTCCACTGTTCGTTCAAAGCCAAATCTATCCTTGCGCTTCCAAAAGTTTTTAAAGCAGTTTGACTTTAAATGTGAGTAGTTGAACTTTCATGTCTGCTGAGGCTTCTTGGTATATTTTTCAAGTCACAAAATCCTGTTGTAGTCCAGACATTGTCACCTGTTGAGAACAAAAGGCAGGGAAAGCAGAAAAGGCGGCTTCTCGAAGCACAAACACACAGCCAGTGTTTTCGGGTGTACCACTCCGTTTGAAAAGAGCGCGTTATCTTCTGACCCGTCGTTTGAAGCAAATCTTTTAGCTCCGGCATCGGTCTTCCATTATTAATCACTTCCAGTTTTGACTGAAAGTCCAGTTTAGAGAAATGTTTTAGCTTATATATAATTATATGTAATTTTTGCGGTCAGGGCAAAAAATAAAAATAAACGGACTGATTGCGGTGCACTTGACTTTTTTAGCTAGCATATTACCCACAATACCATTTGTCTGTAATACGTGAAGAAGAATATTAGCAGAACAAGCCGTATGCTCACACACGCCCCCTTCAGTGATTCAGAGGTACTGGCTGCCTCCCCTCCTGCTTTTTCACTGCTGCGCTATGTCAGATCAGCAAGACTAATAAGTCAAGGGCGTAGGTTTGGTCTCAATATTGGTTTTATATATATATATATATATATATATATATATATATATATAGTGTATGTGTGTATAGTGTATGTGTGTATAATTGAGTATGCTAGATTAAATGATGAAATAAGAACCTGTTACGGTATAAGCAGAGCGCTTTCATGCAAGAAGGATTCGTAATAATTTGTCATTTTTGGTTTTAAAAAAATAAACCAGAAAAGCAGCAAAGATCATTTGATTAAACTGTTTATTATTTGCTTATTAGTCAAGAACAATATAGCCCTGCACCAATGAACACCATCCATTTTTTAAATGAATTTTCTTTTAGTTAAGAGCGTTATACATATTCATTTTGTTTTCTTTTCCCCCCAGGGTTTATCAGGTCCCAGTGAACCACCAGGAGCTAATTGTCGCCTACTGTAGATCACTACACTGCACACAGAAAAGACTTCATAGTGAATCCACAGTCTTAATGACTGGCTATGGTTGATGAGAGAGTGGCACTGCCATCCTTTCCTCATAGAGACAATAGCTGGTGTAAGTGCACAGGTGATGCGGGAAAAGACGCAGAACGTTCCTTATGCATCATTTATCACGCCCATTTAAATCCGCAAATCCACTGAATGAGAACAGTTGAGTGCCAGTACAGCACACCCGACTAAGCATTAATTGTGATTATATTAAACATTTATTTCTCTATGAGGAGATCTGATCCTGGAAAGGTGAACATTTTAAACAATTTAGTATAATGCCAGTCATCTAGAGGATTTCAAAAGCCATGTCTCACTATGACAATGAGCATGTGCTGATAATTGGTCAGGAGAATGAAGGTTCTCCCAGAAAGAAGAAAATACTGTATGTAAACTACTATTTTACCTAGACATGTAGCTACTTTTGGGTCATTCCATCTCAAGTGGTCCAATTCAGGTCCAATGACCGTTTTTAATCTTTTGTTTTTTTTTTGTTTTTTTTTTTGAGTGATTACCTATATTTATTGGCATTACAAAACCACCAGTTTTTATATATATATATAATTTTTTATTTTACTTTGTTTTCTATGACTGCCATCTTATTGTCATGGCACAGAGCACATTTTGGTTGTTTACAGAAGCTGTTACACAGTTGTTTACAGAAACCTTGATATCTTAGCTCAGGATGGTCCTAGCTCCTTGGAATGAAAACTGACCTCTATTAGCCCTAGCTCTGTAACCAATGGAATCTCAAACTCAATTTTTACAGCAGAATGCTACTATAGATAACTTATTTCTGAGAAAATTTCAGGTTCATATCTCATCCCCCACCAGAAATATTCAACCCGAAACTGACTGGAATTTAAAAAATTGCACTCTCTCACCCCATTAAAAAAAGAGAAGTCTCAAACCTGAAATGTTCTGCATGCACACTATACTTACCTAGGTGCCCCCTAAAAAAATGAAGACTCGAACCCAACCATTCCCTAAGTGTCAGCAATCGTTTGGACTTAAGTTCTAGGTATAAGGAACATGAATGTGCAAGATGTTTATATATGTACATGCACCTTTTTTTTTTAAAAAATGTGCTCTAGAGATTTTTTTCCCAAGGAGATAGGATCATCCTAAACCGAGACATTGAGGGTTCTGTAAACAGCTGTATAACCAAAATTTGTTGTGTGCTATGACACAAAGATGGCTGTCGTAGTTAAACCAAATAGAACAAAATAAAATAAAAATAAAAAACTGGTGGTTTTGCAATGCCAATACATAGAGGTAATCACTCAACAACAACAAAAAAGGCCAAGAAACCATCTTTGCAATTATTGGACCACTTGAGATGGAGAAAAAGACTTTTATGTGTTGTATATTCCTAGACTAATGCATGATCAGGTCAGCATAAAACCTTTGAACAAACACAAGAAAGCATTTACTTTTTATTCTCTGTTCCTTAAATGAGCTTCTTATACAGCATAGAGGTCAAAGACAACAGAACATGCCTGATTTCCTCAAGTCAAATCCTAAATTACCTCCACATCCTGTAAAATTTGGCTTGTACATTTAATTTTAATTGTCTGTACAGCAGTTGCCCAAATTTCCTGGGGACACCGGCCATATTTATAAAGTAATTTTTGTTTTAGTTGTGTTTTTATGTGTGCAGCGGGTTTGAAGTCATGACATTTGAGTCACATATGCAGTACTTCTAAGATTCCTTATACATTTTTAAAATAATAATTAAAATAAATGAATACATAAAAAATTATATATAACATTTATTACAATCTGATATTTTGTAATATTATTGAATATAAAAAAATAGAATATGATAGAATATAATGTAAATATCAGACTGTAATAAATGTTATATACTTTTTAAAAAAAATTGTATTATTTTATTTACATTATTGCAATATGAAAATGAATAATTAATACCATGACTACATGACTCCTGACTATGTAGTAGTACTGCTATCACAATGAGATGTGTGCAAGTTTTGCAGTATGTTTTAAATGTACAGTATATTGCCTACAGCAGTGCTTTTCAGTTCCACTCCTACAAGGCCATCATTGTGTTAATCCACAATTTTTTTGAATTACAGGAGTCTGACCAGAGAAAACACCAACCTGTGAAATGCTGTGCCACTCCAGTACTGGATTTGACTCAAAGGAGCGTAAATCATGACTGTCGGCCATCTTGAGCAGGCATTAGGTGTTGGCTGTTGACTTAGAGAGACGGACAATCAAGGTGAGGGTCTCCAGCTGATCGATGAAGATTCAGACTTCCTGCTGGGAGATGCGAGTCCACACCAAGGGCAGGTGAGTTGACACTGCTACCAATTTGTAACACATAATGTGAATAACATGCAATTTTCTCAATTTCCTCAAAGCTGCAGTATGAAACTTTTGCCTCTCTGTCACCATCTCTGTTTGAAACATAAAATTGCAATTTACTTACAGAATTTTTTATTTTTTTTTGTATTCTCTGCGTGGATGAATCTGATCGTTTGAGCTGTTCGTATGTGTTGTATATTAGCTCCAATACTTGACAACGGAGTTAGAGGCGGATACGATTTTCTTGCATTAGAGGTGAGTTGCACTCGTAGCTAGCAGAAAACAAGTGCAATTTACCACACTGACCACAGCACAACAAACAATAAAAACAATATAGGAAACACGATACCTAGCTGAATCTAGCGGACAAGTATGTTAATGTTAGTTAGCTACCTACTGAGCCACTGAAATATCTTATCTGTTCAGCAGAAAAAAAACACATCTCTGTGTCAGTCTCCAACCCCTTCAGATCTCCGAATTGTCACCACCTCTCCAAAGCCATGCCGATCCTTATATTTATTCTCATTTTAGCACAGACTCTGTTGTTTTCCCTTTTTGACTGCAGGCTCTCCGCAGTTCAAGGTTTCTTGGTTTTGAAAACAGCTGATTCCCCAGATGTCAATGATGATTGCGTTTAGAACTATCCAGATTAAAAGCAGATAACAAGTTTAAATACTAATCAACTTTTGTAAGAACAAGCCACAAACACTCCACCATCCTCAGCCCACATACACGCAATATAGTAGCTGTTTACGGATGTGACGTAACCACACTGAGGTGAATGACGTCAAACTGGCCAAATCCAATCCGACAGCTTAAATTATAAATCATTATTATAAGCTTATTGTTGTGAATCGCAGTGAGGTAAGGAGACGGTTTTGAATAATGATTTTTCCTTTTATGTATTTGCTAAACATTTGATTTTTGTTCATTTTTAACTGAAACAGTTCGATACTGCAGCATTTATGGACATGGGAATTCTATTTAAATTTGAAAAAGTAATCAAAATTCTTCAAATAAATACAGTGAGGTCATTATGACCTGTGTAACATGGTGAAAAAATCCCTAATCTTTGTAAATATGAAAGAGATTATTTTAGAGTCACATGAGGTCCATCAGTGATTTGACACACATCCTCCATCAGGGAATCTATACATGATACATCACAGGAAACCACACACACTCATTCACACCCAGGGCTATTTAGATTAGACAGTCCACCTAGCGGCATGTTTTTAGGGTATGAAATGAAAAAAGAGAACAGACAGGAGCAAGAGGAATTCAAACTCTGA
The DNA here is from genome assembly GCF_001660625.3 of Ictalurus punctatus. NCBI lineage: Eukaryota > Metazoa > Chordata > Actinopteri > Siluriformes > Ictaluridae > Ictalurus > Ictalurus punctatus. Next base: position 13,622,237 of record NC_030435.2, read on the forward strand.
ACCCACCACTCTCTGCTTCACCATTGTCCTATCCAAGGTGCATTATGACCTCACACTCATTGTTTGTTGAATTGGCTCTGGATCTAATGGGAACCTGACCAGGATGAAGCACTTACTGAAGATAAATGAAATGAGATGTCCTTGGTTAATAGAACACACCTGCTGATGTGTAGTAAGGGTAAGTTATCAAAGCCCGGATGTGGGATCAAAAGTTCAGGGTGAGCTACAAAAGACCATTCACAAAAGTGTGTGCTACACTGACCTGTGACTCAGCATGAACAGCGGTTCAAAAAGATGAGGTTGGATGGCTTCATATGTCTTAGAGGAAGCATGTGATAGCCTTCACTTTCCTTAGATGGTAGCTGTATGGCAAAGGAGGGCTAGCTGGTGGGTGTGAATTAACAGGTGACCAAGTTAAATAAATAAACAAGTGAGAATATAAAACGGGGGCAAGATGGCTTAGTGGTTAGCATGTTTGGGGGTTTTGATTCCCGCCTCTGCCTTTTGTGAGGGGTTTGCATGTTCTCCCTGTGCTTTGGGGGTTTCCTCCAGGTACCCCGGTTTCCTCCCCCAGTCCAAATATGTGTTGTAGGCTGACTAGAGATGCCAAATTGCATATACACCCTATCCTGGGTGTCCCACGCCTTGTACCCTGGGTCCCCTGGGATAGGCTCAAGGTTTCCCGTGACCCTATGTAGGATAGGCGGTACAGAAAATGGATGAGTGGATAGATAAAATCAGAAAAGTGAATTTTGACAGCCAAAATAACAAGAAAGTATGTCTTAATTTGAAAAGAAGTAAGTGAATTTTTTTGACCTAATAAGTAGGGCTGCACAATTAATCTAATATCGATCGCAACTATGATTTTGACTGCCCACGATTAAATGAACATGATCGACTGCGATATTGACGTTTAAAGTTTGTCCTCCGCTAATAGAAAACTCCACTGCAGATCAAATCAAGTGCTTCCTACACTTACAGCCAATCACCATAGAGCGGCGCAGGGATGTTGTCATTTAGTAGTGCCAAAACCCTGAAACAGAGTTAGCATTTTAGCCCTCAAGCTGCCAGCTTCGCTTAGAGCTCCAGCGCTTTGCGTGAGGGGAAATCATGACATTAACATGATGCTAAATGGCACTACAGAGGTCGTCGGGGACATTAAACGTCATCACGCCGAACGGGAAAAAACTTTGCAGATAAACTCAGGGTTCTACTGTGTGACCATTTCACTCACTTTTGTGACTGAAAAGTATTTTGTGCGACTGTGAATAAATATTTATTCGCACTGGTGCGAGTGACCTGTTTGGAGTTGTATAATACAATCGGAATAAAAACTACAGGAAGTCCAAAATGCATCTACAACACGCAACAGTTACTTTCACACTGCTTTTCATCTCCTCAGTCAACCGAACCAGTGTGTATATACTTCAAAGAAGCCATTATGATGGCAAGTAACTCTGTACATCATCTGCTCTCAACTTCCCAATCTCACAACCGCCATCTTTTATTGATCCTGAAAAATGACCTGACCTTTCACCTGCTCTTGTAGACACAGCAGTAAATTAATAATAATGCTAACGCTACAAGGTGGATTTAATTCCACTTTATGATTAGTGAGGAATTATTTAATAATCAAGATTAGCAACTGTTCAGAAGGAGTACACTGCTGCTCTCCTTCATGCTCTTCACTAACTCAAATACATAGCGTATTCACTTCATTTAAACTTAAGGTTGCCAGATATCACCAGAAAAGTCAACTCCAGTTTCCATGTTTTGATTTAAACCCCCAAAAAACAATATTATCAGCAGACATGGCAACACTGTACTGGGAAACTGATCTAAAAGGAACAGTTGATAAACAAACAAACAGAAAACTAATAAAATGTAAAGACAGAAAATGTGCTTAGTTAAATAAATGAATCATTTCATATAAAAAATAGATATAATAACTTCATTAAATATAAATAAAATGAGAAATTAAATAATGTTTAATTACTATGGGTTGCATTTAATATCAATTTGACCTTAAGCTTAGTAAGTTGTCTCCTTAGAAGGCTATTAGCCTTTTTCCAAATATGGATCATGCTTGTGTTAGTCTAATTTTAATTAGGACTATTGTTTAAGATATTTTTAAAAAAAATATTTTATGCTTGTTTATTTATCAGTTAACCAACAGTATTTCTCATTGCTATTATTTTAACTCAATTAACAGTGACCATGAGCAGAGAGCTTACATTTAACTGTTTATGATAGACTTCCTGATTAAAGTTTAAATTAAAAAAAGATTGGTATCTGGATCGGTTTCGGTCGTAAAAATCCTGATTGGAGCATCCCTAATGAACACCATTAAACTAAAACACTTTGCAGATGACGGGTAAATGAACTCACCCAATCACATCCTATATGAGATTATTCAGATATCTACACAATACACACAGAGCGGTTCGAGAACTGACTCCAGCCCAGAACCATGACAGTGGGAAATGTCTAATAGTGTAGCTTTAAATATATTTTAGAGGAGCAGACTTCAAACACTGAACATTGAGGTTTATTGTATTTGTTTACAAGGTGGAACAGGTTAACGGTGGTTTGTTGCATGCAGTCTGTAAAATGAACTGAAAATGTTAAATTTAGTTTATCAGAAGGTAAATTAATTTGTAATGGCTCACACTATGTTCCTAAATTCTGTCATAATTGACAAGGTCAAGTTTTCTCATGCCCACTTGTGTGTTATATTGTTTCACATTAATGTTACCATCTCTAAAAAAAATAATAAATAAAATAAAATAACCTCAACTTCAACTTCTGCTAAATTTTAGTAATTAGCAGCACTTGTAAGAAACTGTCTTGGGTCTCTCCTCCTGTAAACACTGTTATTGCCTTTTCTGCATTCGCCTGAATTGTTTTCATTTGGTTACATTGTTATATTTGATCACATATTTTCATTTGGTTGATGGCATTTTTATTTTTACTTATCCTGTATTTTGGGTACAATTTTATTTATGTTTTGCTTCTACGAGATGATGCACTTTAAGGATCAGTCTAATTTGATGCAAAGATTTGTACATTAGCAGGAATGTAGCACAACATGGAGCTGAAAGCAGTGGTTTGTTTATTTAAATGTGAAAGTGCAATAAAAATATATTGTCCCTAAAATCAATGAATAATCTTGATAAATAATCGAGATCTCAATATTGATCAAAATAATCGGGATTATCATTTTGGCCATAATCATGCAGCCCTACTAATATGTACCTTCTGGGAGGAAGATATTTCAAGACGGTAAGAATTTTGAGAAGATGTCAATATCTTGAGATATTTCTAGAATAAAAAGTCAAAAGCAAAAGGCCATCACTCATTATCATTATCAATGATGATCAGAATTCTTCTCACATAGTAAAGGAAATGATTTTTAGTAAATAAATCTGGTAATTAATCTTCATGATGGTCCTTAATATTTCTTCCCGCTGCATCCCGTTCACACTCTTCTTGTGCGCTACACACACACCTTGAAAGATGAGTCTGCTGGCTGTGGATTTGGCCCTGTGTGATCTTGAGAATCCTCAGCCTGTCCCGCATCATCAGGAAGAACTGAGGCACTTCTGCTGCAGCCGTGGAACCAACCCCACCAACTTGTGTGCAAGTGCACAATTCCACATTTTCTCTTTGAAACCAGTCATACTACAAATTCATTTTGAGTCAGACTGGTATTATGACGCTTATGATTAAGATTTATAAACGGTGTGAATGATGTGAGGTTCTTGATCAAAGTATTTTGTAACTGAGGTTTAAAAAGGGTTTTGTAGTTAAATCTACTGCTGGGATTTGTCAGCAGTGTTGCATGGACCGAGGCATTATCTCCGGTGTTTATTGCGTTCTTTAAGATCCTACATGGCTGTGGCTTCAATAAACGTTTTTGAATCAAATATTTAATTTCATAGATAACCCTTAAGGCAAGTCAATAATAGAAATCTTATATGAATGATTCAATGACTTGGCCACGGCATTAGTCAAGCAAATGTATAATTGGGATGCCATCATCACTGCCAGAACTGGGGAGAACGCTTTACCACTTAGAAAAAAACATAAGTAGTACTCCTTAACATTTCACGTATGGAAATCTTAAATAAAGGAAAATGATGTACATGCATAAAGAAAACCTAAACATTCATTTATTAATTACATATGTATTAAGAAAATGTTATTAATACATCATCATAATTTCATCTCTACCTGGTGTATCTACTCACCCAGGGTGCATTGTGGAGAAATGGATTCTGGGATGCATTTTAGCCCAGGCGTCAATCATCACCACTTGCTGCCTCTAAAGACGGGAAACACGTACGTCCACAGACGCTGTGATCGTTCAGCTTTCACAGAGAAAGGTTGAGAGCGAGTGTTTGGATAAAGGTCATCATCATTACTCTGATATCCAGCAGTCACCCTGTGGCTCTCTGGACCACCTGTTGCTTGGCAACTGCCTGGAGCAGAACAGAAGCTGTTCTCTCTCACATTTAGCACATCCAACTGGGCAGCGGGGTTTTTTTTTTTGCCTCATTAAAGTGATTGATAGAAAGTAAAAGTATAATACAATTCTTTTCATCTTAATGCTTCCTGCCCTCTGAACATTGAGATGGGAGACAAAAGCAGTCTTTTTTATTATTCTTTTTTAATCTAAGTTGTTGCTATTAGGAAATGCGGGGCCTGCTTGCATTACTTGACTAATTTTATACATAATGCATTACTCACAGACACAACTTCTATTTTAAGATGTATAACACACATGTTGAAGTACTTTATGTAGGATGGGGTTCAGTAACTTACTATATCTGAACTTATATGTTGTAGAGAAACTTTAGGCAAACTGACTCAGAAATAAATGCTTTTCTATTAAAAATCGAATTCAATGTGTAATACATATTTCTAATATTAACTAATTTCTCCTCCTATAGCCTCAATGGCACTTAGTTAGCACAACTACTGAGAGCCTACTGAAGCTTCCTGTTTCTCTGGAGATTTTGTGTACTATGCTTATTTTTTACTATCTCTACAATTATTACTGATCACAGATTATTATTTATGGTCTGCTTACTAAGTACACCATGGAATTTGTTGGCTTTTTGGACATATTTGAACAAGCAAATCTTTGATCCTCTTTGAAAGAGAGCCTTTTAGTAAAAATTATATACTTGAACAAAACCACAAGGAAAATTATATATTTTCAATCCCTTATTCAACAGAAATATCAATAGATGTGATATTCTTCTATGGAAAAATTAAGTACAACTTTGGCCTCAGAAGCTAGTATTGACCTCCTTTAGCAACAATAACTTCTTGTAGGCGTTTTGCATGATTGTCCACCAGTCTCTGGCATCAGCTTGCTGGAATTTCTGACCACTCCTCCATGCAATATTGTTTCAGTTGCAAGATGTTTGAGGGTTTTCTTGCATGTACTGCCCGTTTCAAATCCCACAGAACATTTCAATGGGATTCAAATCCAGGCATTGACTAGGCCATTCCATTATCCTCCATTTCTTATTTTTGAGCCAATCCGTGCTGGATTTGCTAGTGTTCTTAGGATCATTATCCTGTTGAAAGGCCCACTATCAGTTCAATTTCAAACTTTCGGACAGATGGCCTCACATTATCTTCAAGCACTCCTTGATATGATGCACAATTCATAGTTGAATCAATGAATGCAAGCTGTCCAGTTCCTGAGGCAGTGAAGCAACCCCAAACCATAACATTTCCACCACCGTGCTTCACAGTTGGTATGAGGTGCTGCTCCTGAAAAGCTGTCTTTGGTCTGCACCAAACATGTCTGCTGTTACTGTAGCCAAACAACTCTATCTTTGATTCGTCTGTCCAGAGCACATTATTCCAAAAGGCCTGGTGTTTGCTTATATGGTCTTTGGCAAACTGTAGTATTGCAAAGTCTTTTCTTGACACCACCAGTTGCAAGACTTACTTGCAAATACGGTGATGAAATTTTGGGGTTCTTGGAGACTTCTGTTTGCATCTGAATTTGCTGGGACGGCCATCCATCCATCCATCCATCCTCAACCGCTTATCCGTTATCGGGTCGCAGGGGCAGCAGCTCCAGCAGGGAACCCCAAACTTCCCTTTCCCAAGCCACATTAACCAGCTCTGGCTGGGGGATCCCAAGGCATTCCCAGGCCAGTGTGGAGATATAATCTCTCCACCTGGTCCTGGGTCTTCCCCGAGGTCTCCTCCCAGCTGGACATGCCTGGAACACCTCCCTAGGGAGGCACCCAGGGGGCATCCTTACCAGGTGCCCGAACCACCTCAACTGGCTCCTTTCAACGCAAAGGAGCAGCGGCTCTACTCTGAGTTCCTCTCGGATAACCTAGCTTCTCACCCTATCTCTAAGGGAGAGGCCAGCCACCCTCCTGAAAAAACCCATCTAGTCTGCTTGTACCCGCGATCTAGTTCTTTCGGTCACTACCCAGCATTCATGACCATAGGTGAGGGTAGGAACGAAGATTGCCCGGTAGATCTAGAGCTTTGCCTTCCGGCCCAGCGGTCTTTTCGTCACAACGGTGCGGTAAAGCGATTGCAATACCGCTCCCGCTGCTCTGATTTTCTGGCCAATGTCCCCTCACTCGTGGACAAGACCCTGAGGTACTTGAACTCCTTCACTTGGGTTAAGTACTCATTCCCTACCTGGAGTAGGCACTCCATCGGTTTCCTGCTGAGAACCATGGCCTCAGATTTAGAGGTGCAAATCCTCATCCCAGCCGCTTCACACTCAGCTGTGAACTGATCCAGTGAGTGCTGGAGGTCATGGACCGATGATGCCATCAGGACCACATCATCTGCAAAAAGCAGGGATGAGATCATCAGGTCACCAAACCGCAACCCCTTCCCACCATGACTACACCTCGATATCCTGTCCATGAATATCACAAACAGGATTGGTGACAAAGCGCAGCCCTGGTGGAGACCAACCCCCACCTGGAATGAGGCCAACTTTTTGCCGAACATCCGGACACAGCTCTCGCTTTGGGCGTACAGCGATTGGATAGCCCTAAGAAGGGAACCCCTCACCCCATACTACCTCAGCACCTCCCACAGTAAACCCCTGGGGAGCCAGACATATGCCTTCTCCAAATCCACAAAACACATGTAGACCGGATGGGCATACTCCCACGCCCCCTCCAAGATCCTTGCGACAGTAAAGAGCTGGTCTGTTGTTCCACGACCAGGACGGAATCCGCATTGTTCCTCTTCAATCCAAGGTTCGACTATTGGCCGAAAAGTAGACTTTACCAGGGAGGCTGAGAAGTGTGATAGCCCTATAGTTGGTGCACACTCTCTGGTCCCCCTTTTTGAACAGGGGAACCACCAGCCCGGTCTGCCGCTCCTTGGGCACTGTCCCCGACTTCCACGCAATATTAAAGAGGTGTGTCATCCAAGACATCCCCTCCACACCCAGAGCTTTCAGTATTTCTGGACGGATCTCATCAATCCCCAGGGCTTTGCCACTGTGTAGTTGTTTGACTACCTCAGTGACCTCCACCAGGGAAATTGACAATAATCCCCCATCAGCCTCCACCTCTGCCTCTACCATAGAGGGCATGTTATTCAGATTCAGGAGTTCCTCAAAGTGTTCCTTCCACCGTGCAATTACTTCCTCAGTTGAGGTCAACAGCGTCCCATCCTTACTGTACACAGCTTGGATGGTTCCCCATTTCTCCCTCCTGAGGTGGCGGATGGTTCTCCGTGTCCTCTCCGAACTTCTCCCACACCCGCTGCTTTGCCTCTTTCATGGCAGAGGCTGCAGCCCTTCGGGCCTGTCAATACCTTGCAACTGCCTCCGGAGTCCTCCGGGATAACACATGCCAGAAGGCCTCCATCTTCAGTCGGACGGCTTCTCTGACCACCGGTGTCCACCATGATGTTAGAGGATTACCGCCCCTTGAGGCACCTAAGACCTTGAGACCACAGCTCTCAGAGTCTTTGAACATTGCCCACTCAGGTTCAATGCCTGCAACCTCCACAGGGGTGCCAGAAATACTCCGCCGGAGGTGTGAGTTGATCTCGTGGACAGGGGCCTCCTCCAGATATTCCCAGTTCACCCGCACTACCCGTTTAGGCTTTCCAGGTCTGTCCAGAGTCTTCCCCACCCCTTGACCCATCTCACCACCAGATTGTGATCAGTTGACAGCCCTGCCCCTCTCTTCACCTGAGTGTCCAGAACATGCGGCCTCAGATCAGATGAGACAATTACAAAATCGATCATCATGCGGCGCCTCACACCCTGGTCAAATCCAGAGTAGAATGGAGTCCATCCCCTAACCAGGAGTACGGTTCCAGAACCGAGATTGTGCATTGAGGTAAACTCCAACAGATCTAACTGGTAGAGCTCCACCTCCCGCACAAGTTCCAGTTCCTTGGAGGTGAGAGAGGTGACGTTCCACATCCCCAGAGCCAGCCTCTGCCACCCGAGTCTGGTCTGTCGAGGCCCCTGACCTTCACTGCCACTGTGTAGCAGCGCACCTGACCCCCACAGTTCACCCCACGACTGGTGGGCCCATAGGATGGAGAGGGGGGTGCCACATTGCTTTTTTGGGCTTTGCCCGGCTGGGCTCTATGGCAAACCCAGCCACCAGGCGCTCGCAGTCGGGCCCTCCCTCTGGGCCTGGCTCCAGACGGGGGCCCCGGGCTTCCTCCGGGCAGGGTAACTCCTCCTCTCTTTGTTTTCTTCATGAGGGTGTCTTTGAACCATTCTTAGTCTGGCCCCTCTCCTGAGACCACTTTGCCTTGAGAGACCCTACCAGGAGCACAAGGCTCCAGACTTCACAGCCCTCAGATTCATAGGGACACACAAACCTCTCCACCACGATAAGGTGACAGTTCCCGGAGAGGAACGGCCAGTCCTTGACAAATTGGCAGTCATTTGAAATCTGCACCTTTTGTAGATGATTTTCCTTACAGTGGATTGATGTATTTTTTAATAATTTGGTGATCTTTTTAAATCCCTTGCCTCTGACTCCGGCCTCCACGGCCTCTTTTTCTGAAGGTCTTACAGAACTCTTTAAATCTTGACATGATGACACCACACACCTCAATAGCAATAGGAAAACCAGACACTAGATGTGTGAGGTATAAATAAGACAGGTTCCACCAGCACCCCATAAGCAGGTTCTAATCACTGGCATGCAGTCTTGAACACGTGATTCTAATTTTATGAATTTAAAGGTGTGACAAATGTAGGGGTGTACTTACTTTTTTCCATGGACTGATCTGCATTTGTTGATTGAAATTGTGAAAATTATTGTGAAAGTTTTGTGTGTCATTTGATAGTGTATCAACTTTATTAATAGGCACTAGTGCATGTATTTTTTCACATGACTGTGTATTGTGTGTATATATATATATATTTTATATATGCGTGTGTGTGTGTGTGTGTGTGTGTGTGTGTGTGTGTGTGTATATATATATATATATATATATATATATATATATATATATATATATATATATATACATATATATATATACACACACACAGGCTACATTTGACTCTCGAGTTGGGGGGGCAAGAAAAAAATTGAGTCTTTTTGTATCTGCCTCGGCAAAATATTCGCAGCAAATGAGTTTAAGTATCAAAACAATGGCATACCTTAGTGAAATGCTAATTGGCGGCTGCCAGGCATGGCATCAATGCGATTTACTGTTTTGTCCAAATCCACATGAATGGCCCGTTCAATGGTCAGTATTGCAATGTCCGAGAGTCTCTCTTGTCTCATAGTGTTTCTCATGTATGTTTTCAGTCAATGCAAGCAAGAAAAATTTCTTTCACACAATGCACTGTTCATCGGCACAGTCAAGAATAACTTAGAGGTTGCCAACATTTACAATATGGTGGCCTAGCTTTGACTCTCTGAACAATGACAGTCGTTATTCAAAACTCACTTCTCCAGTTGACGTTGAAAAGTGACAATTCTGCATTTGTCTCCTCTTCTGGAAATCCATAGTGACGACAAATAAATGTCAGGTCCTCTTCTGTGTCCGTATTAGAGCTGAGGATGTGATTAAGTGCAGTCAAAGTGTTAATGTCATTTTTCTGAAATCGCTCACGGATCTCTTTAATAGTGATGTTCAGTATGCTGAAATGCAATTCCTTGTAATTGTCTTGAGCTGCGGCTGAATTCGGTCCAGGCACCGTTGCTTTGGTTTTTCTCCTATATTCAAGCCATTCATAACACCCATACCAGTCTTTCCTGAACTTTCTACCGTGAGTCACTGGAAATGAAATTACTGGTTGATACAGCCCAATCTCAATAAAGTTTGCAGACGTTTTGGGTCCGTGAACTGGATCTCGATCTGTGGAGGCCCGAATAACAGTTCCAAATTGCTGCGGAGCTGATGGCTCACATCGGTAATTCTCCTCTTCTGAATGAGTCAGTGCGTTTATATGGACAACAATAATCCACTCTTAACCCGATTAAGACGATACTTTGATTAAGAAACTACCATGTAAACAGCTATTTTTAATTACCTTAATCTGATTAAGGTCATACTCGAAGTAAGCACTAATTGAATTAAGACGTGGAGTACTCCTGTTTTAGTCGCATTATCGACGTGTATTACAGACATGTAAACACCTTAATGACATTATTAACTTCGTGTGAGAGTTTTCACTGCATTTTGCGACAGGACACGACCACACATGGCAGTGCTCAACATTTTACGGCGAACAAAGGAGTTCGGCTACGTTCCAAACTGCATACTTGCCTACTATAGGCCTGTAGTGGGGAAAAATACATGTATCCTGGCTACTATATAGATGGTAAGTACGCGGTTTGGGACACAGTCCACGGCTTCAAGCAGTTGTCTATTTGCACATGCAGCATGATAAATAATTAACTGCACTTAAAGCGTTCATAAAAAAATTTAATAAAAACACCCAAAACTGTATTCGGTACCATAACGAAGACAAACAGTATGTTGATACGTGAAATACTGGAGGGACGTCGGACGGCATAGTGCAGTGACATAATGACGTGTGCCGTTAATCTAATTATGTTCTATAACATGTAAAACGGGTACATGAAAGGAGTATTCTAAAAGCGACTCATGTAAACACCTTAATCACATTATTATCTTACTCAGAATAAGGTCAATAATTAGATTATTGCTGTCCATGTAAACGTAGTCAGTGACACTTGTCTGCTCAGTTACCTGTCCTCCGTCAGCGGTTTCTGTTCTTGTTTTCTTGGAGAAATATTTATCCAGTGTATTGGGACGCTTAACCATTTTATCCAATCGTTTAGTTTTCCGTAAAAGTCATACTAACTATGGTAAACTAATAAGTAACTGCTCTTATTTTGTTCTACTGCCCCCTATCAACATGGAGATGCACATATAAACACATATTAAACAATATTCAAATCTGAAACTCCATGACTACAATAAATTGATGGCGATATGGGAGAGAGGCACCTGACATCGCCCCCACATATATATATATATATGTGTGTGTGTGTGTGTGTGTGTGTGTGTGTATATATATGTGTGTGTGTATATATATATATATATATATATATATATATATATATATATATATATATATATATATATATATATATTAGGGATGCACCGAATGTTCGGCAACCGAAATTATTAATTATTAATAAGTGAAAAGGCCGAATAAATTTGACCGAACAATGACGTGACGTAGCAACCAGAGTGAGACACGTGAATGTCACAACCTCGATGAGATGGCGGCAGACAAATCCAAATCGGAATCCAAAAACGTAGTCAAGACAGGCAAAGGGTCGGGCGATCGGCAAACAGGCATAAACGGGGCAAAGCAGGAATCAAAGTCGTCGTCACAGAAAACAGGGTCAAAACACAAAACAAGAAACATGAACTAGTACTATGGACTGGGAGCGGAAAAACCAGCAGGGACTAAATGAACTAATCTATCGTTTAAACTATCTAAATCTATCAAGGAACATAACATTAACAATGTATCTAACTATACTATATCTACTATAATACTCCGCAAGGTGTGCAGGGACGCGAGCGGTATATATCCCCAATATAATCAGCCGTACAGAACCAAATAGAACCATTTCTTACACTCTTGTCAATGCACTTTTTAATGCACTTTTTTGTTGTAGGCTACAGAGTGTTACATTCTTTCAGCAATCAGTTATAGGTCTAACATAGGCTATTCAAGGGGGGCTCAAAGATGACCACATCAAAATATTTTTATTTTACTAATTTATTTATTTAAAGTTATATTGTGCCTTGTGCTGGAATAAAGAAAAAAAAATGTTCAGTGTTAAATAAATATTTTGAAATTGTAGTTTTTGTAATTGATTTTTTACTTTGAAAAGCAAGACAAAATAGTAAAAAGCACATTTTGACTATTTAATTTATGCAATGGTGAAAAAAATGGCAAAATAAATGTGCATTGTAGCATCAAACTCGTTCTCTCAGTCTGCATTTCTGCTGTGTTAAGTTTCTGCACCTATATGCTTCCTGAAGTAACAGTGCTCTGGAACACAAAACATGTATTTCAATTAAAATGTTATTTTAATACTGTTTAATGTATATATGGAATAACATTTACATATACTAAATAATTAGTAATTTTGTATATTTAAATTTTGTTCTGCATATAAATAACATGGGTAAGTATTGGAAGAGCAAGGCTGTTCTTTTGGCAATATTTCAGGCAATTCTTTTGTTTTTGTTATACACTAAAGACATTAAGGTTTTAGATTAAAAGATGAAGATGAGACAATAGATCAGAATTTCAGCTTTCATTTCCTGATATTTACATTTAGATGTGTTGCATGTTGTGGAACATGGCACCTTTGGTATCAGACCACCCAGTTTTTAAAGTAAATATAAATTGTCTTAAAGTAAATACTGACTGATATCAAACTGTTGCTTTCTTCTTTTGTGATACCTTTCCAGGCTTGTACCACAATTTCTGACTTACTGACTCACTCACTCAATTGACCCTATGGGAAATCAAAATTTCTGCTTCATTCGCATTATCATAATGGAAAAGCTATGGTTTTAATATGACTAAGCCATTACTCACCACTCTGGGCTCTATGCTGTTCTCCAGCAGAGGAATTAAACCCATTGTGAGGATATAAACATCTGAGAAAAGAAGAAGAGAGCATTTAACACACACCTGGAGAAAGGGAACAGATCCAAGTTATTTGATGTACCATATTATCTGTTATGGAATGGCTTTGGACAGTTTTTTGTACAGGTGAAGCTCTAAGGTCATGTATAGGGCTACACTTTAATACGCCATTACTTACAACTAGCAAAAATTTACATAACCATATATAAATTCTTATTCCAAATGATAGCATTTGTCAAAATTGCTTTTCACAGATGCCATCTTTTTTTTCTAATGGCTGGTTCCAGCATGATAATGCACAATGTCACAAAGTAAAGCGCTCTCAAACTGGTTTCATGAACATGACGGTGAGTTCAATGTTCTTCAGTGGCCTTCCCAGTCATCAGATCTGAATCCAATAGAGCACTTTGGGATGTGGTAGAACGAGAGATCCGCAGCATGAAAGTGCACCTGAAACATCTGCAGGATGTGCGAGATGCAATCATGTCGAGATGGACAAGAATCTCAAAAGATTGTTTTCAACACCTTGTGGAATCCCTGCCTTGAAGAACTGAAGCTGTTTTGAGAGCAAAAGGAGGCCCTATCCAGTATTAGCATAGTGATCCTAATTAAGTATTAAATCATTTCAGAATAATGATAGTCACAAAGGCTTCACTATGTAACTGTTATAGTTGCAATCAAAATTATTCAACCCACATTGCAAATCAGGTTTATTGTCAAAATTTACAGACTTTAAACTGTTTTCAATGAACAAATCAAACAAAAGTAATTGAAATAGTTCAACACAACGAATGCTTCAAGTGGTTTCCCTAAATTCAACTGAAAATGCAACTTAATAACTTAATAATGACCTCTCCAATCTCAAACTTATTCAATTCCTTCATGGCAAGCATCTTTAGTACTTAATAGAGCATCCTTTTGCTCCTAGGATTTCCTGATATTTCAATGAATCCATCTGGCCTTCCACACACTGCAGGTTTCCAGTGCCAGTGTATGAAAAGCAGCCCCAGAGCATCACAGAGCCACCACCATGCTGAACTGTGGACAGTGTGTTCTTTCTCCATTCTTCTTCCTCCAGACATACCATTGATCCATCGTGCAGAAAAGTTCCAATTTTGTTTCATCGCTCCACAGAACACAATCCCAAAACTTCTATGGCTTATTTATATGATTTTGAGCCGACTTTTCTTGTGCTTTTGGGTCTGGTATGGAAACCTTCTGAGTTTAGTATGCACCTTACTGTGCTCACTGAAACCTCAGTGCCTGTTACACCAAGTCTTGCTGCAGGTCTTTTGCAGTCATTTGAGCGTTTTTCACAACCCGCCTTCTCAGAAATCTGGTTTCAGCCGTTGATGGCTTCCTTTTTCTGCCTTCTTCTATTTCATAATTTCTGCCACTAGCCAGTTCAGGTATTTCATGTGTTCCACCTCAAGCACACCTGGTGCAACTAATGAAGCCCTTGATTAGTTGCATCAGTTGTGCTTGAGACAACACCTGTTTTGCATATTTGTGCTGCTGTTAGGGATTCTATTCAGGGGGTTGAATAATTTTGAAACTGAAGAATCATTATAAGTTGCATTTTCAGTTGAATTTTGGGAAACCACTTGAAGCATTTGTTGTGTTGAACTATTTCAATTGCTTTTCTTTGATTTGTTTATTGCAAACAGCTGAAAGTCTGTAAATTTTGACAATAAACCTGATTTGCAATGTGGGTTGAATAATTTTGAATGCAACTATATATGGTGTCATAACACCTTCTGATGATAAAGTTTATATGTCATTTGACTCAAGTGTTATATCATTTTGATGTAAGTCCTTATGACAACTGCTGACTTTTGGAACCAGACTTCATAAATGTATTCCAAGTTGTTTGTTCTGTTGTAACAAGGGGTTTATGCAGATGTCAGGTAGTTCTATGAACACCAGCCTTAAGTTAAGTGTTATTAAGATCTCTGATCATTATTATTATTATTATTATTATTATTATTATTAGTAGTAGTAGTAGTAGTAGTAGTAGTAGTATTTATTTATTTATTTATTATTTATTTTGATAAAATCCTTCATGTTGTTTTTGTTTACTGTATGTTTTGTTTTATGTTGAATGATGAGACATATGTACCTTACCAAGAGTGTTGGTGGCAAACTTTTTTTTTTCCCCAGACCATGAAAGGTTGGTTCTTTTCAACATACATTCAGTGTTATTGATCTGAGACAAGAGGAAACATATTCAGCTGCTTTTATAGTTTGTCCTATGTGTGAGACTTTTATAATCTTCTATGTGCTTTATAACTGCTTTATTTCACAATTGCACTTGTTTTTGTGTGATATTTTACAGCATGACCCCTCAGCTCAAATTATTCTGGCTTGTCTATATTCACCAAATCATCTTAGATGAAGATGCACACAAGCACGCCAACAAATCAATGGAATTCACCAGGTCACATACCAGAACATTGAGAGAGGAATGCTCCTTCCTGATGCCTTCAGCAAATTCCCAAATCTCGTTTGTCCCCAACAGATCCAGTGGGTGTAGATTTCCTAAAACGAGAAAATACAAAAGCTTCTTGAACCAAGTCATTCCAGCACCGTAATTATGATGCTGATATTACTACATCATTAACATGTCCAGAAATAATAAGGATAATGAGGACTATTTCATGAAACAATCATACTGACTGTATACTGTTAATGAAATAAAGAAGTTCATGAACAACATGGTGGCTCTTTGTTAGTCCTGGAATTTAAACTCACAAACACCTTAATATTAATCACCTTCTTCACCATAATTATTGAGCTACCACTGTGCATAAATTCACCCAGAAAATATATATCTGTCCACCATTAAGTGTATGTTCTGTACAACAGCACTTCTCTCAAATGCAATATGGGTAATTTACTGTAACAAGTAACCTGCAAACCATGTGCTAATGAAGTGAATCTGAGATGTTTATCACAATCATATGGACATTTAACCAGAGTGGGGAAAATGAGTAAAATGGAAGGAAATTCAGTGGACAAGTTACTTTCCTTAGTTGAGATGTAAATTGTGTGCATTGTGACAAAATGTAGTGTATATGCTAAAGAGAAAGTCTATTTTCAGAAGAAATTTCAGAACTGCTGCTAAATGTAAAAAAAATTCTACATGTATGTTAGATCTTACAATGATTTTCACCAGTGATATAAATGATAACGGTAGTGTGACCCAGTTTTATGCTTTTCATAAATTCTTGCATGAAGAAACTGAACTTCAGTTTAAAACCTCAAAAATATTAATTAATTCATTTTATCTTCCTGTAGGCTTGTCTTAACTTCCAAAACAGCTCATCATTGTTGATAGTTGATTATAATATAATAGTAAGTTTATAATTCAATAAGCATACATTGTTACCACTCTCTCTGATGAGCTCCTCTCTGACTGCCTCAGCTCTATCTTTAGCACGGCACACTATTTGGATCATTCCCCCTGGGAAAAAATCATGCATGATAATAATCAGGGCCCGGTTTCTCAAAAGCATTGTAAAGTTCAGATCATTTTAAATGGTAGTGTGATGCATGCTCTTCCATTTAACGATTATCTTTGTGCTGCGATGCTGTGAGTGCTGAGCCTTTCTCTGAATAAATCTTAGAAGCCAGATATTAGTCTTAGTACTTTATAAGGCACATTTCTGTATTTGCCTGTTTCAAATATATTTGTCTGAACTCATGATGATAACCTGATTATTAATTGTGTAGTTGTGCAGTGAGGAAACCTGTGATGTACAACTGGACCATTTATTATAAGTGTTCTAAACTACAAGTAGAATACATTAAATATTAATAAGCATGCGGTATAAAGTAACTCAATCCTAAACTAAGTGGATCTCAAATATGGTCTTTGTTTATTTATATGGGGTTTTTTTTTTTTTCAAGAATAAATATAATAAAGTTTAGGAATGAAAATTTCGATGACTCCTATTACTAGCCAGATTATAATTTCATATTTGAATAGTTGGATTAGGGGTCTGTGGATTTTATTTTACATAATGTCCAGTATCAGTGCTTTAACCATTTAAACTTATTAGTCAGCTTATTATTCAATTATTCATTACTAAACCATATTGTAATGTAACCATAGTAAAACGAGGAACAGGGAACGTATTTAATTACATATCTAAGGAATGCAGGTTTGTACCAACTGACGGGTCCTGGCAGTTTAAGAGATTAAAAAGGCTCAATAAAATGAACTTCTACTCTTGGATTTGTGGATGTGTTGACTGTAATTTATATAGATTTGGCATTAAAGTGCACCTATTATGGTTTTTCAAATATTACCTTTCATGTAGTGTGTTATGTGGCTGTTTGTGAATTTTTACATTCTGCAAAGTTTCAAAAACCAAAGCGCATGACAAACGGGGTTATTGACTCCCAAAAGAAGGAAGCAGTTCTGAACAGCTAAAACGAGTTCTTAGTGATTCCAGACTTACTTCCTGTACTAACATATGTAGGTTTGTCATAAAAAACCCCACCTCTGGTCTTCATCGGCTGATCGCGAACAGATGGAGCTGAAACTCGTTATGGTAGTGGGCGTTTCCTTTTCGACAGATGCTGACAGCGGTAGACCAATCACAACAGACTGGGACATCTGACCAATCAGAGCTGAGTATGCTCTCTGAAAGGAGCGGTATAGAATGAATCCTTTAGAACGGATCATTTAACGAGTCGTTTGTGACACTGGGGAGAAAAAGGTAATGCTGCAGTTTAAATTATGAGCACATTAAAGTGTTTTTTTCACCTTGGATCTATGTAAATCTACTGTATGAGACCTTTAAAACAAAATTAGGCACGTTTCAGAACCGTAATAGGTGCGCTTTAATCCCTATCCACACTCCAGAAAATGAATTTCAGAAATGGAGGAACTAAATGTTGCTATTCAGCCGTGTGATTGTAGGACCAGGATTCCAGGTTTGTTTTATGTTCTGTTTCAGCAAAGCATGCAATCACTTCTTAATGTATAGTAAATACCAATGGTCAAATGAATATCATCATCAAAGATTCTTTCTCAAGCTTAATCTGGTGTGTTCAAACAGGGAAATGGTAAACTGTCTTCTGCTTTGATTTCAAGTATTCAAATCTTCCAAATCTGCCCTGATATGGTTTAAATGCCTGTTAAAAAACAACAAACAAACAAACTTTCTTTGCTATGGCCATGGCTGCTGCTATCCTGATACTGCTGTTGGCTCCAGTGATCATAAAGGGTTAACCCACCACTGACACCTCCAGATCTTTTGCCACAAGGTTATTAGTAGCCTCTTCAGACATAATGAATGAATGAGCTGAGACATTAGAAAACATGATAAGAGAAAGCATGTCACACTCTGTAAGCTGCTCTGTTTTACCCTGAATTAACAGACCTAATTTAGTTCAAGAGGGTGGAAAGGTCCATTCATGTCTGATCCTCTCAGACTAATTAACACACGCACACACACACACACACACACACACACACACACACACACACACACACACACACACACACACACACACACACACAGAGAGAGAGAGAGAGAGAGAGAGAGAGAGAGAGAGAGAGAGAGAGAGAGAGAGAGAGCTGTACTCTCTGAGACATTACTACAGGAGTGCACATGAAAAAGGTTATATTAACAAACTTTGTATTTAATCTGTCTCTGCACTTTATTCACATCACCATAGTAATTTAATTCAACAATTCACTGATGCATCAAATCAAGTGCTGTGGTAATAAATGTGCATGAGCACAGTGCGGGAGTTCTACTGGATTGTGAAGGCAACCTATAGTTTTACTAGAAAAAAAAGTGACGTATATTATACTTAGCTGTGCTATATCTTAGATTTTATACCATTTGAACTTATAATGGTGTAATATTGATATTGTCAAATTATATCACAGTACACTTCCACAAGTGTATCATTGGAATCATTAATACTTTATTATAATTCTGATGGAGGTTGTTTGTTTTATACATGTTTTTTTATTATTATTATTAATGTGTCAATCTTTTTTTTTAAGATTTAAAAATCTTCAAGTTAGGCCTGTCATAATTACGAAATTTTGGCTGATCAACAATGTGACTTTTTGTGTAGTTGGTTTTCTTTATCATTATTCAGCTATATAAAGGCAGTGAACATTTAACCCTGTTTGTCTGCTTTCTATTCTGTAAGGACTTGCAGGGAAGACTTGCAAGAATTATGACTTAACCTATGTATAGGACCTATTAGTAAAATGCACAATAAGGTTACTGGACAATATACCAATATACTCTGGCAAAACTGTGTAATTAAGCTGTGTACTATTCTGTATTAAGGTACTGTCATTACTGGATTATGTATCAGGACATCATGACAGGCCTAACATACTTCCCATATCTCCTACTATGTACAATTTATCTATTAAGATAAAGATCCTTGTTAGCCTACCTTCTATGGTCCATATAAAGTGATCAATACAGTTTATTTAATTGAATCCCACAAGTCACTGCTGGTGTACAGGGGTGCAGTGAGCACTCATTTGTAAACTCTCACCAGACCACACACGATTTCCGGAGGCTGCTTATTTGTACTAAAATGACTAGGCACTTCAGAGAATAAGAGAACTGTCAATAGTTTCCATTGTACCGAAAACTGGTCTTACGTCAAGGAAATGAACAAGGAGAAAGAAATGTCTCGAAAGGAGCCAAACGATAAACTACATTACAGTACTATATTACGCAAGAGACAGCAATGTTTATATTGCTTGGGCAAATACTGAGTGGGCACAGAGTAAATAGTATAAAGAAAAAATAATAAGAAATTACATAGCCTTATTACAATTTGTATGTAACTAACTCTAAGCTGGACTAGACAACTGTCATCTCCATGCAACCTTACCATTTATAAAATACAAAAGGATATACTACCATCTCCACCTGGTCTACTCTCGCAGTCCTTTGATGAACCACGTGATGTTCTGGCACAGAGACATGAGCTCAGCTCCTCTCTTCAGGGCCTGGTCTAATATTCCAGGGTCTAATCTTACAAGTGTCCACTGGAGTTCTGTCTGATGCCCTCTAGCGGCCAGACCTTGGCAGCTACTTCAATTACAGGCTGATATTCAGGTAGCGAGGACAGACGTGTTGTTAAAATAAATAAATAAATAAATAAAAATTCTGCATGAATTGGCACAGTGCAAAAGCAATAATACGGTTACCATCCTGGCCCAATCAGATTCACTGATTAAATTTTTCACGAATCTGATTGGTCAGAAAGTGTTGATTTATTTTCTTTATACTACAGTGGAATTGAATTTTCAAATTAACATGAATCTTAAACTTTTAATCACCATATTCTGATTATTTATTGTGATTTAGTACACAGCCTTGTACTACCCCCTTTTTTCTTACTGTTTTTAATTAGTTTAAGACACTGTGACTGTGTGTCTGTGTAAAAGTCTATCATTTAAAACATTAGCTATGAAACCACACAAACATAAGTTAAACACAGGTGTACATCAAAAAGACATTAAAAAAATGCTTTTAGGTTAGCCCAGTCTGCAGATTAACTTTTAAACAGACCCACAACATATACAGTGCCCTCCACTAATATTGGCACCCTTGGTAAATATGAGCAAAGAAGGCTGTGAGAAATTCTTTATTGTTTAACCTTTTGATCTTTTGTTTTAAAAAAAAAATCATAAAAAATGGATATCTCATGGATATCAAACAGTTACAAACACAACACAGGTTTATCAAGAAAAAATCTGTTAAATATAAGTGTGCATCAATTACTGACACCCCTATGAATTCATATGAGGAAAATATATTTGAATTATTTTCCCATTTGATATTTAAATTTGTTTTCAGTACACCTCATTCATAAAAATGGGTAAGACCGAGGAATATAGCTATGATGTGCGGCAAAAGGTTGTTGAGCTTCACATAGTGGGAAGTGGCTATAAAAAAAAATAGCAAATGCATTGAAAATGCCCATTTCCACCATCAGGCAATAATTAAGAAGTTCCAGTCAACAGGAAATGTTATGAATCAACATGGAATTGGACGCGTGTCTATATTGTCTCAATACACTGTGAAGAGGATTGTTTGAGTGGCCAAAAAATCTCCAAGGATCACAGCTGGAGAACTGCAGAAGTTAGATACATCTTGGGGTCAGAAAGTCTCCAAAACTACAATCCGAAGTCACCTACATCACCCCAAGTTGTTTGGAAGGGTTTCAAGAAAAAAACCTCTACAAAAACAAACTCAAGCGTCTTCAGTTTATCAGACACTACTGGAACTTCAAACGGGATCGGGTTCTATGGTCAGATGAAACCAAAATAGAGCTTTTTGGTAATAAACACCAGAGGTGGTTTTGGTGCACACAGAGAGGTAACCATATGGAAAAGTTCATTAAAGACTCTTTAATGTTTTGGGGCTATTTTTCTGCCAGAGGACCTGGACATTTTGTTAGAATACATGGCATCATGGTCTCTATCAAATATCAACAGATATTAAATGAAAACCTGACTGTCTCTGCCAGAAAGCTTAAAATGGGCCATGGTTGGATCTTCCAGTAGGACAATGATCCAAAACATACATCAAAATCAACACTAAAATGGTTTACTGACCACAAAATCAAGGTCCTGACTTGAAACCCATAGAAAACCTGTGTGGTGAACTGAAGTGGAGAGTCCACCAATGTGAAGGATCTGTAGAGATTCTGTATGGAGGAATGGTCTCAGATCCCTTGCCATGTTTTCTCCAACCTCATCAGACATTATAGGAGAAGACTCAGAGCTGTTATCTCGGTAGCACAAAGTATTGGCTAAAAGGGTGCAAATAAGTGTTGCACACATATTTTAATCATTTTTTTTTTTTTTAATAAACCTGTGTTGTGTTTGCAATAGTTTGATATCCATGACCGCAGAGTATTTTTGTGATTTTTTTTTTTAACAAAAGACCAAAAGGTTAAACAATAAAGACAATTTTTCACAGCCTTTTTTGCTCACATTTACCAAGGGTGCCAATATTAGTGGAGGGAACTAATATTGGCACGCTTGGTAAATGTGAGCAAAGAAGGCTGTACTCTACTACTGTGTTGTATTCAGTACTGAGTCGGTACAGTCTACTCTACTACTCTGCTGTATTCAGTACTGAATCGGTACAGTCTACTCTACTACTCTGTTGTATTCAGTACTGAGTCCGTACAGTGTACTCTACTACTCTGTTGTATTCAGTACTGAGTCAGAAGAAAGGCTTGGTTCATTTGTTTCCACCTGAAGCCCTGCCGTCCTCCACACCCTGGAACAGGTGTACAATAGCAACGCGGATTCGCTGACGCAGTAGAGAAAAGTCGCCGTGCTCAAATACCTTCCTCTAATCTACATACGCGCACTACATAGGCCGTGAAGTACTGGGTTTAGACGCCCTATATAGCGCACTGAAGTGTCCGGTAGGTGTTGTTCGGATAACACTCGGGTCTCTCGCGCAGAGGAGGAGTTCCGCACTTTCAGTTTGAAGCATTCTGGGAGAGACAGCGATGTGTCCGGCTGAGCCGCCTGGAGAGCCGAGAAATTAAACTTTAACTTTAATTAAACCGCACAACTTCTCTTTGTTTTTCAAAAATGGTAAGTGACCGAGATGTGTATTTCTCCACCTTTAAAACGCAAGGTTTTTATTTTTTTGTTTGTAGTGTTTCAGTGGGAGTTTTTCAGAAGACAGCTCGCTAGCCTGCACCTGTTCCTACCTGGTAGCTGTTTACGTTCAACTTCCGTCCTTATTTACACGCAGATTTTATTTATTTATTTATTGTTTTATTTCGGAAATAAGTCATTTAATATGGAGGCAGGTTAAATAAGCGTTAAGTAACAATTCGGAGTTTGTTTTAATTGGCTGACCTTTTGTCATTACCGGCTACTAGTTATTATTAACGCTTCCGTGAAGTTAGCAGTTTCCCAGCCCCAGAAACAGGGTGCCATTACTTACGCAACAGGTCGCTGTTAAATTTATCTACAGCATATTTTCTGTGAGTTTGTTCGTTTCAAACACTTTACCTGTTTTATGGTTCTGTGTTCTTTTATCCTACAACATTTTAAAGGTTTGTGTGGTTGGAAAGAAGCACACTGTATATGGTCAAAAGTTTGTGGACACTTCAGTCCAGACGTAGTGTCCAGTCTTCTGGGAAGGCTTTCCACTAGATTTTGGAGCGTAACTGTGGGGATTTGTGTTCATTCAGCTCCAGGAGCATTTGTGAGGAGAGCATCAGTTCATCTCAATGGTGTTGAGGTCAGGACTCTAGAGGTCTTCCACACTAACTTTGGCAGACCATCCGAATATCCATACTACAATGTTATACTGTCGGCAAAAAGCAGTACGCAAAAGGGGCAGTATGTCCGAGTTCTCAGCATTCATCAAGCAGTAGGCGAGGAGAACAAAGATGACTTACTGCAGTATGGAACCAACACACACACAGAGCGCTATTCCATAAGGCAATGGGATTGGCGTGGAAGAGCTGTCCGGAAGGCGGCATATTGGCTCTTTTTAAGTTGTAGGTTGAGAGACGGTGCCAACATGGCTGATGTAATGGACTGTGTCCATGCTACACACTCGGTGCGTACTGTATCAACCGCTGAGCAGAAGGTACAGTCACAGTACGTGATTTTTGAATGCACCCCACGTCTTCATGAAGCCATTGTCATGCTGGAACAGGTTTGGGCTCCTTAGTTCCAGTGAATGGAAATCTTAGTGCTAGAGCACCCAAAGCCATTCTAGACAACTGTGTGCTTCTAGTTTTGTAGCTACAGTGATTAGAAGGCTTACATATACAGTATCTTAGATGGTCAGGTGTCCACACACTTTTGACTACATAGTGCATCATTTGATTTCAGGACTTCATTTCACTGTCAAGACCAATTGGTCACTTCTGGATATTATAAACGGTAAATATAGGTTACGATGTATGTTGAATATTATTATTATTATTATTATTATTACTATTAACTGTTAATCAAACATGATTTATTCTTAAAATCTAGGTTTAACATGCCTCATCATACAGTGATGAGCAGTAGGAGGTGAACCGTCCTGTTTATCGAAACACTTTGCCTACTACATGTAATTTTTACTTCATCCGCTGTCTTTAGGATACTGAAGTACACTGCTGTTACATCCTATATAGTGTGATCAAACCTTCCTGAAGTCTTAAGTAAGCTTCACACCGTATGATGTGGCCTGATTTAGCGAATGAGTCGAGTGAGTTGAGAATGGATTCTGATTCACTCCCATCGTGACCAAAGATGGCGCTGAGCGCTTCTCAAAAAGACACCAATGTGATTAGATGCGAGTTACAAATACGGTAGTTGTGTTGGCAAAACAGACTAAGCATTCTAACGAACAGAAAGAAATAGCCCTGTTACCTCAAACTCACTTTGATGTTTCAATTTACGCAACTCGATTTTCTGCAGAAGTCCAGATCATAACCTAGTAGAATGTAGGTTTTTTTTGTGCGTGTATGTGTTTTGTTTTTTTTTTCGTTTCTGGATCTTCATCGTGTAATCTGACATGGAGAACATGTTATCGCGCAGTCTGTACAACGTGACAAATAATCATCTTAAAAGACGTATCAGATAACTAAACAGGCTTTTGATCCAGCAGTCGTCACTTAGGCCTGGCTTCCACTTGTCAAAGAACTTTGTCACTTCTCAAACAAAGTTAATGTTTGGCATAAATAAATGTCTTCTTCGGTAATCCTATACTCATTACGTTTGCAAATTAAGTGAAGATGCAGATATTTGTGTGTGTTTATTATAAGCAAAAGAGGAGCGAACAGCACTGTACGGGCATGTGGGCACACTGCACTTGTAAGCAGTGTTCCTGAAACAGCAGCCAGCTGTGTGTGTGTTAAGGGAGAGAGAACAATAGAGGGAAAATGAACTGAGGACATAACAGTGGAGGAAATTCAGGTCCTAACCCTACCTCCAGGATGAGGCTGAGAGTGAAACACATCCTTAAGGTCACACAGAGGAATTTATAAAGCAGTACTTATCTGTCTGATCTACATAGTCTTATATGACCATTAAGTACACTTGGTATATGTACATCTTTCAAGCTTTTGCTTGTTTGTGTTTTCTTCTCTGCCATGAACCAAATTTTTGAAGTTATTTTGTTTACAGACAACACAAACACACCCATTCAAAGCATTCACATGTGGGCCATGGCGCAATTTGTCTATGCTTTTTGTATTCCATGCCCTTTGTTGTTACGAGAAGGAACGATACACCAAACTTCCAGTGTTTCAGAATATATCCATGTCTGATTATGGCTGTGACGTCCCATCTCCCTTTTTCTTTTTTCTTTTGAGTGAGACAGCAGTGTTTGTGTGTATCCATGTCTCTACATGCTGTATGAACCCATTCATTACTTTCCTACTTCCTCCTTAGTCCTCTGACTGGGTGTGTGTCATCTTCTCCGTCCGGTTTGCAAACGTTTGAGCTCGGGTATTTTTATTGATTTGCATACTGTTAAACAGCACCAGTGCTGTATCAGGAATCAGTTTAATGGAATGGAGGTTTTTTTTTTGGGCACCTTTCATAAAATTTTGGAGTTGAGTGTTATTCTATTTGTGGCATTTTTACAGTCTGTTTACTTAACACACGTTAGGCAATGAATAGCCATGGAAGGTCCCCCCCCCCCCCCCCCCCCCCTCAAAGATTAGTTTTCTATCTAATATAGTAATAAATCATTCACCTCTGGCCCTATTCTACAATGTTGTAGGTGCAGTGTATGGTGGGCTTTTAGATAGTTTGGTAACTGCATTAAAAGTATGTTCTTCACAAATACAGTCTTCAGTGTTTTTTCTACTGACAGGAAATCAGTATATTCATTAATTTATTCATTCATCTTCAGTACACGCCTTATTCTGCTCAGGGTCATGGTAAATCCAGAGCCTATCCCATGAACACTGGGCTTGAGGCAGGAATACACCCTGGATTGGATGTCTGTCCATTGCAGGGCACCATGCACACTCTAGTACAGCCAGTTGACCTACTGACATGTCTATTGAAATCCACACGGACATGGGGAGGACATGTTAAACTCTGTACAGACAGAAAAAAAAGAACCGTCCTGTGTGTAGAGCGTCTGCAGGCCTTGTTGGTGAGAGAGATCAGAGGAGAATGAGGAGACTGGCTGAACTGACAGGAAGTCTATAGTAACTCAAATAAGCATACTTTACAACCGTGGTGGCCATTTGCCTCTGACCTCTCTTATCAACAAGGCGTTTCCACCCACTGAACTGTAGCTCACTCAATGTTTTTTGTTTATCACACCATTCTGTGTAAACTTTAGAGACCGCTGTGTGTGAAAATCCCAGAAGATCAGCAGTTTATGAAATATTCAAACCGGCCCTTCTGGTACCAACAATTAGAGTCACAGAGATCACATGTTTTCTTCATTCTGATAATAATAATAATAATAATAATAATAATAATAATAATAATTAATAATACCTTTTATTTATGATGTGCTTTTCTTACACTCAGCAACCACATAAAACTAATATTAATAAATATTACAAGACTACCTTAAATGAGTCTTATAGTGCACTTATTATGGTTTTTCAAATATTACCTTTCATGTAGTGTGTTATGTAGCTGTTTTGAACGTAAAAAGTCTGCAAAGTTTAAAAAAATCAAAGTGGACGACAAACGGAGTTATTGGCTACCAAAAGAAGGAAGCGATTCTGAACAGTTGAAACGAGTCGTTAGTGATTCCAGACTTACTTCCTGTACTAACCTACATAGGTTTGTAACAAAAAGCCCCACTGCAGTTTAAACTATGAGCGCATTAAAGTGTTTTTTTGATCTTGGATGCATGTCAATCTATTGTATGAGACCTTTAAAACAAAATTAGGCACATTTCAGAACCATAATAGGTGATTTAAGTAACTTAAAGCAATCCAAGGTTGGGGTGTTTCTAATAGTAAAAGGAAGAGCATTCCATAGCTTAGGGCTTCTGAAAGAGAAAGCTCTTTCCCCCATAGATTTAAGTTTGCAGGACAGCTGTTGAAGTGCAAATGAATTGTCAGAATGAAGAGAATGGGATGGAGTAGGGCGTAACAAGACTGCAAAGATACTCTGGTGCAATACCATGAACTGCTTTATATGTTTAAATGAGAGTTTTAAAACCAATGCGAGCATGGATGGGAAGCCAGTGCAACTGCGAGCGCATGGGGAGATGTGTAGATGTGGTGCGGTATGTGTAAGAACATGAGCAGCAGAGTTCTGAATATACTGAAGCCTATTTATGGTTTTTGCTGGTAGGCCAGATAAGAGGGCATTTCAGTAATCCAGCTTAGAGGTAATAAAGGCATGGATAAGTCTTTCTGCACCAGCCAGGGAGAGCAAGGTCCTGAGTCGGGCAACAGTTCTAAGGTAGTAAAAGGCTGTATTAGAAATATTTTTAATGTGTGCATCAAATGTCAACTGAGCATCAAAGATGACACCTAGGTTCCGCACTTGAGAGGAGTGAAGCACAAGGCTGTTGTCAGCCATCCGTGATGTTTCCTGTCAACAATAACTGGAGCTCTTGATCTGTATCTGCATGATTATATGCATTGCTGCTGCTGCCACAAGATTGGCTGATACGATAACTGCATGAATGTGCAGTAGTACAGGTGTTCCTAATAAAGTGGACGGTGAGTGTATGTTGAACAGATATCCTGTAAAGTGTGTAAGTGTTTGGATGTGATTATACTATAAAGTTTTTCTGAATAAGGATGTGAAACTTTATGATTTTTTATAAAGTAAGAAGTAAATGCAGGGCTGTTTTGCATCCTCTATAGCAGTGCTTACTCAAGGCTTTGTTTTTCAGTGTAGCAGATGTTTCCCCGCACCTCCATGTCTGTGTTTACAGGCCAAAATCCTGCATTACCCACAACTCGCCAGATGGTGATGGTGGCTTACACTTGACTTTAATAAATCAAATAAATGCTTCTTATATCTTGTTCCTGAATAAATGAATTTATTGATTTGATTTGATTATGTATGTCCATGCACAGCACCACCCTACAGAGGATAAATACACAATAACACCAAAAAAAAAATTTCTGTTCCATTCAAACAATATAAGACACAATGACACGTGAGGGCAATTTAGCAACATCCAGCTGAATAACCATCTTTTTAATACTACTTGCAAATTGTTTCTGATTCAATTTCTTTGAGGTGGGGCACGGTGGCTTAGTGGTCATCACGCCTGCCTCCCACCTCCGGGGTTGGGGGTTTGATTCCTGCCTCCACTGTGTGCGTAGCGCCTGCATATTCTCCCCGAGCGTCGGGGGTTTCCTCCGGGTATTCTGGTTCCTCCCCCAGTCCAAAGACATGCGTTGCAGGCTGATTGGTATCTCCAAGTTGTCCATGGTGTGTGAGCGTTTGTGCAATTGTGCCCTGCGATGGGTTGACATTAAATCAGCTGCTTCAGACCAGTTTGCAATTAAATTTAATTTTTAAAAAAAGCATATTTTATTTTATTGGGATATCAATATTACATCATCGTGTCAGCCAGCACTGGCCACAACATTTATTATACGGATTACTGATTTTTAAAAAACATATTTTTATAACATACTGTATATAACATTTTGAGAAAGGGAGTTAAGAAAAGCTCTCCTAGGATTATCTTTGTTAAGAACATGCATGTCTGAAGTTAGTCTCCCATCTCCCATCACGCTCCATCAACTTTCCTTGTTTTAACATGCTTGTGGTTCTCTAAACTGGGGGATACGTTTCAGGATTTGGAGTCAGTAGTTTGTAAATGTTGAGCAGTGTGCACTACAGGCTGGTACAGTATTGTTTTTGTAGTTTTGTGTAGGCTGAATAAAACAAGGCTGCAGTCCTTTATTTTGGGATCACCAAATGATTATAAGATGAATTTACTTATGAATTTACTTACGTTGTTTAGACAGTTCTTAATAAACAAATATATATATATATATATATATATATATATATATATATAAAAATAAATTACAATTATATACATCATTATGCATATTAATTTATTGTATTTTTTTTGTTTTGCTTTTTTGTTCTGAGTGGTGATGTGTGGATGCATCTTCCACTGACCTTTAGGTGCCAGGGGAAGCCATTTAATTTTAAACCTACCGTGGAGCTAAAACATGGTCCTCACTGTTCTTATTCTAATCGCTTAATTTTCACTAATACCTTTTTGTTTTCAAGCTTTATTTATTTGTCAATATATTTCGCCTTGTTCTGTAGATGCGTTTTCTGCTGCTCTTCAGTCGCCAAGGGAAGCTACGGCTGCAGAAGTGGTTCCTGCCACTGGCTGAGCGAGAGAAGAAAAAGATCATACGGGACATGACCACCATGGTGCTGGCTCGAAAACCACGCACGTGTAACTTCCTGCACTGGAGAGATCTCAAGATTGTCTACAAGAGGTGAGGAGGATCCAGCAGGCTCCTTTGATTCCTGTACTGGCTTTGTTTTCAAAAGGTCTCTCAATTGATCAAAGAATGGACCTTTCTCATATTTCCGTGCTTATGAATGCGACAGCATATATAGTAGTGTTTCAGAACTTCTGGTGAGATGGTGAACAATGGCTGCATCTACATGAATTTCCCATCATTGTGACTGTGAGAAAGAAATGGCTTTGTGCTATTCGTTGGGATGAGGGAGGGCATTTTAAGAGGCAGCATGTTCACCTGTAGCCAGCATTTAAAAGAACCTGACTACTCAAAAACCACTGCTAATAAATGCTTTAAACATGGGGCTAGTCCCTCTCGATTTGAATGGACAGGTCAAATATGTCAGAAAAACCAGCAGTGTGTGGGACCTGATACTGCTGCATACCACAACTATGCAGCTCTTCCTCCTCTAAATTAGCTAACTACTATGAATACAATGGGTATTTAATGTCTACACACCGTGTTAAAATTACAGGCATTTGTGATGAACCCAAGATAAATCATGTCAGAACTTTTTCCACCTTTAATGTGATTTGCAACCAACACAGTTCAATTGAAAAACAAAAAGGCATCCAGTAAGCTGTCTGCATGAGTGTGCACACCCTTTTATCACAATTAACTAATCACATTCATACTCATATTCAAAAGTAATTATCATACACCTGTCATCGATGAAGTGATTCTGATTAACCTCAAATAAAGACGAGCTGTTTCTGTAGGATTTTCTTTACATCATCTTGGTTTTATCTGTCTACTGAAGCCATGGTCCACAAACAGCTAACAAAGCAGGTAAGGGATCTCATTGTTGAAAAGGATCGATCAGGTGAGGGGTACAAAAGAATTTCCTAAACATTAGATGTTAAGTGCTGTGAAAAAGTATTTGCCCCATGCTGATTGCTTCTTTTTTGTGTACATCTCATGCTAAATTGTTTCAGAAATTAAAACAGTCTAAGATAAAACAAAGGCACCCTGAGTAAACACACAATACAGTTTTTAAACGATAATGTTATTTATTATAACAACTGGGCCTGTGTGAAAATGTGTTTGCCCCCATAGTTACTAAATCCACAACTCTATGAAACTGCATTGATAATGGGGTTCAGCTGGACTAGACGCGACAAGGCCTGATTACTACAAACCCTGTTCAATCAAATCAAATCAATACTTAAATAGAACTTTTTAAACAGCATGAAGTTGGTTAAAAGGTTTCATCCAGTAACATGCTATGCCAAAATTGAAAGAAATTCCAGAAATGATGAGGAAGAAGGTGATTGAAATATATCAGTCTGGGAAGGGTTACAAAACTATTTCAAAGGCTCTGGAACTCCAGAGAACCACAGTGAGAGCCATTATCTCCAAATGGAAAAACTCTGCACAGTAATGAACCTTCCCAGAAGTGACCGATCTTCCAAAATTCCTCCAAGAGCACAGCAACTAATCATCCAGGAAGTAACAAAAGAGCCAAGGACAACATCAAAGGCCTTTCTTGCATCAATAAAGGTCACTGTTCATGACGCCACTATCAGAAAGACACTGGGCAAAAATGGTATCCATGGAAGAGTGGCGAGGTGAAAACCACTGCTGAGGCAGAAGAACTTTAAGCCTCTTCTGAATTTTGCCAAAACACACCTTGATGATCCTCAAACCTTTTGGGAGAATGTTATGTGGACTGATCAGTTGAAAGTGGAACTGTTTGGAAGACAGGTGTCCTGTTACATCTAGCGTAAACCAAACACTGAATCCCACAAAAAGAAAATCATAACTACAGTGAAGCATGGTGGTGGAAGTGTGATGGTGTGGGGATGCTTTGCTGCCTCAGGGTCTGGGCAACTTGCAATAATTGAGTGAAACATGAATTCTGCTCTCTACCTGAAAATCCTAAAGGAGAATGTCTGGCCTTCATTCTGTAAGACTGCAGCAAGACCTTGATCCAAAGCACATTATTTTGGCACAAAACCTGTGAAAAACAGCTAAAAATTCAGAAAAATTTCACCTTCCCAGCATGATAATGATCCAAAGCACAAATCCAAAAAAAAAAAAAAAGAATGGCTTCAGAATAAGATGATAAATGTCTTGGATTGTCCCAAGAGCCCAGATCTAAATCCTTTTGAAAATCCTGTCTTATGAAAGGACTTGAAGAGGGATGTGCAAAGCAGATCCCCTCATAATTTGATAGAGCATAGGTGCACAATTGTGCAACCAGGTTATTGTTTTCTTTTTTCTTTTCTTTTTTTTTTCTGAAACATTTGGGTTTTCTTTTTTTTTATTTGAATTTGCTGGTTATTATATTGCATTAAAGGTGGTAAAAGAACTGACATGATTTATCTGGGTTTAATTTTTTACATCATAAAAACCTGCAATTTTATTTTAACAGTGCTGTGTAGATATATTATGTCCACTATGTGTGTGTGTGTGCGTGTGTGTGTGTGTGTGTGTGTGTTTTTATATATATATATATATATATATATATATATATATATATATATATATATATATATATATATATATATATATATATATATAAAATTGATATATATAATAAAAAATGTTCTTAGCTGCTTACTGTTTACCTTAATTCAGAATATACTGTTATAGCTGTTCAGTGATTTTAGTAAGTCATATATTTCAGTACCTAAACAATGTTCAAAGTGGCATCCAAAACACTTCACTGCAAGATATGATGACACAGTTGTTGCAGATAAGTTGACACCTGACCAGTCATAACTATATGTGCTTGTTGGATGTCCCCTTCCAGATTTAATTTTACCTTGATGTTAAAATAGCCTACTGGGGTGGTTTTTCAATAGACTTTGTAATGTGGCTGTGAAGAATTTCACCCATTCACCCACAAGAGCATTAGTGAAGTCAGGCGCTGATGTTTGGTGAGGAAGCCTGGTGTGCAGTTGGCATTCCAGTTCATTCCAAAGGTGTTCAGTGCAGTTGAGGTCAGGGCTCTCTGCAAAACACTGCTCGTGCTCTTCCACTCCAGTTTTAGCGAACCATATCTTCATGAAGTTTGCTTTGTACACAGAGGCACTGTCATGCTGGAACAGGTTTGAGCTCTTTAGTTCCAGTTACAGGGAAAACTTAATGCTACAGCATACAAAGACATTCTAGACAATTGTGTGCTTCCACCTTTGTGGCAACAGTGAAGTGGTGAAGGCCCATATGTGGGTGTGAAGACCAGGTGTCCACATACCTTTGGCCATATAGTGTACCCTATGTAGTGAGCATTAGCCAGGGTGAATTTGTGTAACAGTTTGGGAAAGAACCACGTATGGGTGTGATGGTCGGGTGTCCTCAAACTTTTGGCCATATGGCGTACATTCAAACCACTGAAACACTCTATTGCAGTATTATAATACCTCTGCTTTGACTGCTGGGTTGGTTAATGTTTGTTCATGGCAACTGCCATTGTGCCCTTTAGAGAAGTGTTTAACTTCATGATGTTGCTCAAATGGCTGATGATAAACCACTTTGAACACAAGCATTTCTCAAAAATGAAAATGGTAACATAATATCAATAAACACTGAATAGGTGGAGTCATAATCTAGTTAACTAATAATCCAGTTTGTTGTTTTCCATGAAACCAGTTCAGAAACTTCACACTGATGCCAAAGGCTGACATCATGGTTAGGAAAAAAACAAAACACAGACCACTAAGAATCTTGCTTTTTTGTTGTGGTTGCTTTTTTTCAGAGCTGACAATAATCCCTTCACGTCCCACACAGGCTGCTCTCTACCCTATTGTCCTCACCACAGACACGCATTATGACGATCACTGCTCTCATGTGTAGCTGTCCCAGGATGAACTTATTATTACTGTTTCTATGACCTTATTTCAGTGAGTGGTTTTGTATTCTAATGGATTTGTTTTCCTGTACTGTACAGTTTAATGTTTCCTTGTGTGGTGAAGTCTTGAGTCAGTGTCTCAAAAATGGAAATAACATTAATGTGCAGTTCAAATAGTCATCTGTAATGATGATGGTAGCTGTATTAATTGTAGGAAGAAGACTCTATTATTTCTACTTAGTTTTCTAAGTTCCTCTCTACGTTTGTTGCCCGACTTGTTACTTGGAAATACATTATTTTCAGCCTCTGTGTGTTGAGGTATAAAGTGGGAATGCCTTCATGTTCGTCTTTTCTTAGAGTGATGTATATTTTCCTCCACAAAACAATGAATTGTAATGGCAGTGTTATAGATTTAACAAGCAAATATGTCTGTGTTGATTGATCTAAAGCAAATACTGGTGAATACACTATAACTCCTTTAAAGTCAAGAAGCACTACTTTGTTTACTGCTGATGTTGTTAGCAGCCATGTTGATTTGACGTCACTTGCTGAACTTAATGTGATTTTTCCTAGTCGGAGGTCCGACAAGGTAAAATGGTTCAAATTATTGTCTCCTTCTTTGTAGTATTAAAAATTCGGATCATGTGGTTGTCACTGACGTTGGAAAATTAGATAGTATTTGCGAACTAGTTTCACGTGTCAATGCTACGACCAGATTAGCAGGCTCCAAGAATCGTTTGTAGTAAATGGTACTAAAGAAATAAAATGCAACTAAAAATCCAATCACAAAACTAATCTTACTGAGCGTTACTTGGTGAACTCTGTAAATCGAGTTCAATAGGGAAAGACAGCCCAGGAAGTCAACCTGACCAAGAGAGTGATGTGATGTTAGTTTTAGTCCACCGTGACATCTGGGTTTCCTATATCTATGGAGATCATAGCCATACAATATTAGGTACTGTTGCACTGGGAAAAACAAAGCTTGCATTTACATTGCTTTTCTGACATTACATGTTTCCACCACCAACCATACAACTTAGAAGAGGGCACACATGCTTCCTCTGCGACACATGAAGCCAAACAAGTGTCTCTACCCTCTTCTGCATACCTGAGCTCAGATATTGATTGGCTACTATTGCTGTGATTGACAGGGGGGAGAGAGAATATGCCATCCGGACACTTTTGCTCTCTTGGTTCCTGGCCATGGATTTTTTTGGCATTGTGAGGATTCGAACCCGTCATCTCTGGATGATTCTTTAATCTTCTAAAATAGTAAAACTTTACAAAAATGAAAAATCCCTTTTATAAGCAAATGTGTCCACATTTTTCAGCGTAGGTGAAACTGCACACACAGATTTAAATCCTGGGGTATCCCAAAGAGCTTCCCATCATTCAGCTAGTCTCCACTACAAAACACCTTTTGGTTTTACTCACACGCAAGTGACCCAGGAAGAGTCTCTATTAGAGCCATTGTATATGAGGACACATTGTTCAGAGACATTTCCCCTGGCCGGTCAGAAAACCTGCCCTCGGCTCAGAGCAGGGGAGCTTCAGCTTACGCTACTATAAACCAGAAATCCTGCTTAATGGTTGGCCGGACAGATGGCCTGATTCATTCATTTGAAGTTAGTGTGGGTGGTAGTTTATTTGCACAGTGGAAAGCTCTCAGGATGTGACTGAGTGACTCGTATGTCTAGGTTAAATCGCATTTAGCTTTCGATTGGTACAACAGTCTAAGCTTTCATCCTATGATCAAGAATCCTGACGATATTGTAGCCCTCTATGACTG
This sequence comes from Ictalurus punctatus, assembly GCF_001660625.3. NCBI lineage: Eukaryota > Metazoa > Chordata > Actinopteri > Siluriformes > Ictaluridae > Ictalurus > Ictalurus punctatus. The sequence continues at coordinate 13,657,424 of NC_030435.2, forward strand.
GGAGTCTTAGTGAGCATAGTTAGCCCTGCTCTCTGGTGAGGATGGATTTACCTTCCTCTCTCTCCCCTGTCAATCATCACCATGGGATTAAACAATAGGGCAGAAGTAGCTAATGGAATTTGGAAAAATTAGGATAAAGAAATGTATAATTGACTTATTATTGGTTTCTGTATTGACGAGGATCTCAATTGGCTCGTCAAGTTTCTTTTGCTTTATGCCAGTAGAAAGAAAGAAGTGACAAAGTACATACAGAAGCGCACAGCTGCCATTAAAGAAAAAAATCATTCTCAGCAGTATATTGATATTCGAAGGAAAATGTCTTGTTATAATGGGAAAACAAGAAAAGGTCCTCGTCCTGCTGAACCTGTGTGCTGACGCTGCTTGAGGTTTTTTTTTTTTTTTTTTTTTTTTTTTTTTTTTTTTTTTTTCTTTTTTTCCCCATTCTGCTCACGTTTGCCGTGTTATTCATACGAGAATCTCCAGGATGAAAAGCATCTTCTGTCTGCCATTCACCAGCTTCCTGTCAGACATGCAGCATATAAATCACCCAACATTCATTCGTTAGCATTCTGCGACTCTTTCTCCTATTCACAGCCAGCACGTGACCACGCCCTTGCTGCCACACGTCGAAGGCAATTCCTGCGTCTCAGCTCAACTCCATGAGAATCGGCCATTTTTAATAAAAGCCTGACAGTGTTTTGTGTAACAACATGCCCAACCTGTAGACATTTAATATGCTGTAATATAAGTTTGATCAGCTAGGAATAAAGCAGTGTCCGTAAACGCTGACGTTCTACAATTCTCCATAATCAACAGTCAAGAGACATTTGCACAGTTCTACTGTGCAAACTGGGCATTGGAATGGTTGTGACGAGGTTCAGATTTAGACCTTGACAGTATAAACACTTATTAGACATGAATACTAATGTCACTATTGCAGTGTAGACAGAATCGTCAGTAGAATCTCATCGTAGTTTAAGTATGAAGCATGAAGTCAAATTTGACTAATTCGATCAACTGAGCCATGTCATTTCCTCATAATAATGTGGTCTTTTTCTCATCATGCTGTACCAAGATGTTTTCAAGTTATACGGAGATGTAATTCTCATAGTAAGATGTTTTCTCATTATAACAAGAAGCTGATGGGGATTGCTTTCCTTCGTGGCAGCTCTGCGCTTCTGTAAAGTACAAGTATCGCTCTGTTTCACGACACTAGTCTTTAGCTTACGCTATTACTGCTTACCCAGCAACATTTGACATTTTTACTTGCTTTCCTTATTTTGTTTCCATATCCTTCCATATCTTAGAGCTTTCCACCAATTGAAGTAAGAACCTTCTACTGACTAAACATTTGATTTCCTGGTTTTCGGTGGGTTTAAATAATCTGAGTATAAATCTGAACACATTTCTTGTAAACACTGCCAGTACACAGCAGTGCTTTTTTCTTTCTTTCTTTTTTCTATGCTGAATGTTTTCCCCCAATTTACTTGTTCATACTGTAATCTGATTAAGCTGGCCATCCTCATCTAAATGATTAAATACAAACAAAATACTATTTTACCAGGAACAAATGATTTGCTGTTGTGTACACAGGTATGCCAGTCTGTATTTCTGCTGTGGTTTGGAGGACCAGGACAACGAGCTGCTGGCTTTGGAAGTGTTGCATCGATATGTTGAACTGCTGGATAAGTACTTTGGCAATGTAAGTGCATGTGAACAATATCACTGTGACCCACCACATCCTCATACAACTGTAAGACATTATTGATCTTATGTGAACATAGACCTGAGGAATTTAAGGCAGAGGTACACATTGTGTTCCTGGATAGCTCCACTGTACACCTCAATTTCTGCTTCTACAGATCTAAACTTTCACAGAATATTATTCCAATCCAAACTCCTGGAAATAGACCCTGAAAGATACTGAGTTTTCGCAGCACTCCTAAGTTAACATTCCTGAGATAGGAAATACTGTAGAAGGTGCAGTTGTATAATGCATTCATAGTAGGTTTTCTTCCTAACATAAATTATGTTCCGAAGACTCATGCCTCTCTCTGAGGAAGAAATCTCAGGGTGATGGAAAAACAAGTGTCTTAATTTTGTATAATACTATATAATTTTGATATTGTAAGAGTTTATTTGACCTGTTCTCTCAGGTGTGTGAGCTGGACATCATCTTTAACTTTGAGAAGGCATATTTCATCTTGGACGAGTTCCTAATGGGGGGAGAGATACAGGAAACATCGAAACAGTCCATAGCTAAATCCATCGAGGCTTCAGACATGCTGCAAGAGGTGAGAGAGGCAGTTCACTCAAGCACAGATCTTGCATAGAATTGTAAAGGTCCTGACATGCTGAAAATGATTCATGACACCTTGGAAAAAGTTCACTGGGGTTGTAAGGTTTATCACTAACCTGCATTATCCAAACCAGTACGTTAATATTAATATTAACATTAGTTGATGCAGCATTGCAAATGCCATTATATTTCTCAATTAGAACAACTTCTGTTTTTGTTATAAACATAAATACACTGAACATTCGAGCAAGGCTGCTTATTTATTTAATAATACTGGCTAAGTCCTTTCTGAGCAATTATCACAAATGGTCCACACCCACTGAAGAGTCCTGAAATGGAGAGAACAGATGCAGATGGAAGGTTGTAGAAAGGTTGTGAATGTACAATTCACTGCAGTTTCTCCTCTCCAGACGATGGAAGAGTACATGAGCAAGCCGGCCTTTTAGCAGATTCTCAGAGGGAAGCAGCACTCAACAGGCCGAAAAGAAAATTTCCCCGTCTCCAACTACAACACTCTCAAACAGACGATGGCTTCTGGTTATACTTTTATAATGGAAGATATGAAGATATGAAGTTGCTGTTAAAAGTCTGTATGTAAAGGAAATCTCTGAGTGTAGTACAGTACATCTGGTAGAAACATTTTTAATGGTTTTCTAGTTGCAATTTCACATGGAACTTTTTCACATGGATAACAATAGTTGTCCTTACGTGCATTATTATGTGTTTGTGTAGTGCTTGTCTGGTATTTTTTTTTTAACTACTATAACACTTCTTTTAACATTGTTTGGCTCCTTTGTTACTTGAATAGGTTGATTTGAAGCAGAAAAAAATACAGCCTTGGGAGAACTTAAGTAAAGAACACTGTACAAGTCTCGCAGCACTTTGTTTGCTATAAGACTCCCTTTGACGGCTCGGCAAGATGTTTCACTATACATGTCCTCTTTTACACGAAAGCAGAGTAATGGGTTGATTTGCAATAATTCTATTGAACCTCACATTAATGTTAAGTGCCTTTCTTTGTGATTGTATGCCTCCTACACATTTTTAATGAGGTATGGTGTATGTCTTATCAAAGAAGTTATTTGAATTTTGAAAACATTTGAAGAGTGATTTTATATGTGTTGAAATGATTACTTACTATTACGCTATGATGATTAAAATGGTCAAATCTACACTGTTATTAATGACATTAAAAGGTATTTTGATAAATATCCCGGTCCATTCTTGTTTTTGTTCTTGTTCCTATCGGAGCTGTCCAAGTGCTGAAATGACGTCATGCAGTAATGACGAAAGCAGCTCTCCATTCAGGATTTCACAGGCGGTGTGGTGCGGAACAGCACACTGGTGTCACATTATAGTATAACATCTGGATTTTTTGGGGGTTTATTTGAGTATCTTCATTCCTTTTAAAGTTAAATGTCAACATGTCGATATAAACAGTCTTTCATGACACGGTTTTAACCCGTATTGAACACACTGCTCATGGTTAATAAGTCAACACAATACAGCGAGAGGAAAAAATAATACAGTAATGCTTTATTAATCTTTGAGTCATTTCACACTTCAGAACAGGTACAAAATGACTGAGAAACGAGGATCACATCCACCTTTGTCTAATAATGATATAGCTCATACGATAGGACCATACCAAGCTCCGAGGTGCTCAATATAAGGGCACATCATACTAACGCACGTTGCAAAAATACACTTGAAACACTAATAAACCAAAACAGACAAAATGTCGTTTGCTCTTGCACGTTTGTATACGGTATATTATGTACATAATATAGAATTTCATACTAAAGCACTTAACGTTGGTTAATCTTGAGGAAATAGAGGCATTTGTAAAGGAGAGGGATGTGGACAATGTTGTTCCGTTTTGTTTTTGTTTTCTTACCCACTACATACCAGCGACCAGTTTAGTATGATGCTCTTTCTCTCCTTCAGTGACCGACTCGGGGATTTGCTGATCAGGCTGCTCCGGTATCGCGATCTCGGTCGGTGTTTTTTGCTGCACTTCCGCTTCCTCCTTCCCCTGCGTGTCTCTTTTGGCCGGCGCGCCCTTCCCCGTGTCCACCTGATCGAAGTAATCTTTCATGGCCTCCTCGTACATTTCGTACGGAAACAGTGCGTTAGAAGAGTCCACGGCTCGTTTGCGGTCTGATGAACTGGTATCGGGGTACTCGGTTAAAAGTTTGGCGGCAAGGAACGTGGCCACTTCGTCTTCATCCACCGCGTCGTCGTAATCATCTTTCCGTTTGCTTGGCGCTCTGTTCAGCTCCGACACCGAGAAACTCCCGCGTCTTCCGCTTGGCGAGAAATATCTTGACACGGGCGTCTTATATGGTCGCGGTTTCACGAAATATTTGGCGTTCTTGTTGGCCAGGTTTCCCAGACCCAGGACCTTTAGGATGTCTTCGGTCTTGACGTCGGCTGGAATGTCGCTTACTGTGACTTCCGGTTGGCGTCCGTTGTAATATTTAATGACGCGACTCCGGTAGCGAGGCGCGCTGGGTTTTCTGGCCAGCTGCGGTTCGGGTAGACGCTGCTGTTTCCGAGTCTCCTCCATAAACAGCATGCCGACCAAATCCTCAGGCGGGATTTGGAGCTTCATAGACACGGCTGAGAGTAATTGTTTGATCGCCCGCGGGTCGAGGAGAGAGGGCATGTTCAGCAGTCTTCTCCTTCCGCTCTGCGCGTCTGTCAACTCTCGCTTCTGCGCCTGATCGGTCATTTCCAGCACCTTCAGTAAGACGTAGTCCACAAGTTTTGTGTCGTCATCTGCGTTATCGGTGGCTTCAAGCGCAGGAGCGGCTCGTCTCTCGATCACTTCACGCGCCTCATCGCTGTCTTCTAATCCCCTGTCAAACTCTTCATGACTGCCCTTAACCATCTCCTCGGTCTCGACCTGCTCCTCTAACGGCACCCATTCCTCTCCCCCGGCCACGTCTTCATACGCCAGGTTTCTGGGCCTGTACACGTCCTCGTCATCTTCATCCTCCTCCTCCTCCTCTGCGTCGTCTCGCTTCAGGTTCTGTGAGTTAGACAGTTTCCCCAGCTCTTCGAATATGGAGCGCATGTTGGCGAGACTCTGCGGCGTGTACTGCTCGTCCAGGTCCTCCGTGGCTCGCTTGCTGTCCCGGACGTTTTCCTCGTCTTCAAACATGAGTGGATATTTCTTGTGAGGCCTCACCACGGCGCCGTTCTCGGTCGCGGGACTTTGAGCGTCAGTCGCCGGCCGCCTGCTCTTGTGAATGCGGCGCTCGGTTCCCGAAGTCAGTGCGCCGTCTGCGCTTTGCTCGAGTACCCTGAGCAGAGCTCGGACCCATTCCGGTGCTTTATTATCAGGCCAGCTGGCGGCGTCCTCGCGTAGTGGCGCGTCCTCGCGTAGTGGCGCGTCCTCGTCCCGAAGTGAAGCGAGCTGCACCAGGAGCCGGAATTTGTCCACTTCGTCGTAGTCTCCGGTTGGACCTTCGGAGTCATCGGTGCGCCGTTTCAGGCTCTCGATATACTCCAAGGCTTTGATCATGTCAGAGTTAGGGCTCAGATATGCGTCTGGGTTGCCGCTGCCGCCTCGCAGCCGGTGGTGACGGGTGACGGACGCGCCATGAACAGCCACGGAGTGCAGGAGGGCGACCAGGACAAGCGCGGAGAGCTTGCTTAATGAACGCGTCATGCCGCCTAAACAAGGGAATAACAAACAACGAGAAAGCACAGACTCAGACTATATGCCCGTTAACACCACAGCAGGGTATCGGGAATGCAATCATTTACGCTAAACCAAAAATTAGTACTCACTTCAGGCTGCTAACGGCACGGCTCAAAATGTGTGTTAAAGTGCTGTCTAAATTATTTATCCCCCCCACACACACACAAGATCAGGCACTCGGAGGAATCCTGAGCAGAACTGAGCTGTGTAGCATCATAACATGTTTTTAAACCGCTACAGTAGCCTGGTGGATGACTCACACACCCCCACCTCTCCACCGTTGTCAAGGTAACCTTTTACTTGTGGTTACCGTCACTCAGTTACAGCGATATTTCTGTTATTTTTGTTCACTGCTAGCTATTGTTTTTTTTGTTTTTTTTCCCCCCCTGCACGTCGTTGAATACAATAGAAACTAAGTTAAATACGTTGAATGAATGTAATGATGAGATGAGGTCCAGCTGAGCCACACTGATACAATCAAAACACTAAGGTGAAAACGAGGTTCTCCATCTTTGTTATTGCAACTTGCATTGATTCTTTGCACAAATCAGATTCACGACACCTTACCTTTTTTTTGCGAGGTAAGAGCTCAGAAAATGGATGGAAGCGAAAATAGCATCTCCCCCGTGCTCGTCTTTTGCATGCGCCTGTAGGCTCCCGTTTCAGCACCGGGACAGCTCCCTCGCGCGCTATATGAGGCAACAGCTGACCGTGTGCGTCACAGCCATGCACGTAATGCACGGTCCGGTCCACATCTCTCTGATTGAGCCCAGAGAAAGCTCTTACTTAAAGCCTTTTGATACTTTTCTCTGATTTCGCTTGCTTTATTCATGAAGCTGGTCGTCTATTTTTGTTTCGAGGTGAAGAAACCGTGCAGTGCAGTGGAGGGAAAATTACTTTCCTTCAGTCAGACAAGTGATTTTTCTCGCGTGACGCCTAATGCATACAACCTGAGAGAACAACACGTGTACATAAGTGTTTAGACATAAGAAATTGTCTAATGCTAGACAAAACATGGCATATGGCATATATTTTTGAACAACTTCACGGCTGTGTGTGTGTTTGAATGTGATTCTATAGTATGTGAAGAAAACACAGTTAGATCTACACTGTGTTTTCATTCTGACGCACGGGAGTCATGGAGTTAAATCCTCTAGCGATGACTCACACACACACACACACACACACACACACACACACACACACACACACACAGAGCGACAGAGTCGTTCATCCTCCGCAGTGGGAAGAAAGCTAGTGATATATTCTGTGGTGATGACCGAGTCTCTCACTCTGCCCCATCGATAGAATCTCGGCATGGATCAAGCAGAAGTTATTACACAATCCTCGTGTCGACTATTTTGCACCCCATCCGTCTCGAAGTATAATGATCTCTTTTAAATCCAAATACAGTTCAAATATCTGTACTCTGCAGAAAAAGTGCTCCAACGAAACTCCTCCCTACTGCTTGCTGTAAATAGTCAGTGTTCTGACTTGCATGTTACATATAGCTTAATAACCAAAATAACAGGATGGGGTGACTAGTGAAAATTCCCAGGTCACCTCGCTGGAGGGGATCCTCAAAGGCTTCAAAAAGTTTTTATTTTGAAGAGGTGAAATGGAAGCCCATAGATATTGCCTTGGCATAATTCTCTGGCTTCCTTCCACCTCCCAAAAACATGCCTGTAGGAGGACTGGCAATGCTAAATTGCTCCTAGGTGTGAATGAGTGTGTGTGTGTGTGTGTGTGTGTGTGTGTGTGTGTGTGTGTGTGTGTGTGTGTGTGTGTGTGTATGTGTGTGTGGGAGTGAGAGAGAGAGAGAGATGCTCTGTAATCCCATTCAGAGTGTATTCCTGCCTCACACTCAGTTATTCTGGTATAGGGATAGTGGTTACTGAAGATAAATAAAAAAATATAATATGAAGCGTTTTATTGGGCTGCAGCATACCCTATCTGCAATAACACTCACAGGAATTGTGTAGTGATAAGCAATGTGGTTAGCTAATTTAAACTTAATTGTAAACTTTTGGCATCAATTCTAGGTGTGGATTCTGACCAATTTATACATAACATGTTCCCAGGACCCTGTGTATGTTGTGGCCCAGTGCCTTTCTGTAGGGAAGCGATGTCTTCTGGAGGCTTTACATGACGATAATGATGTAATATTTTTTAAGGACAGAAAATTACGGGTCAACGTTTCTCCTATTTTCCTCACATTACCACTTCAAAGCACATTACAAGAGACGCCAAGGTTAAAGCCCTGTTTACACTAGTGCATTTCATTTTAAAATGAAAACGATCCTTGTCCACACTGTTTCAGAAACAATCTCCGTCCACACGACACGACCAATAACGTATGTCACATGGCCATTCATGCACACTGGGCATGCACATACAAGTGTAAACAGGAAGTTGGTTGCTAGTCCAAACCGATGTTCCATGTAGGGCTTACACCGCTTGATATGAGATTTGTTGCTGATTGCACTAACTTGAGGTCAGTAATGCAGAAACTAGACTGCAGAGCAACCACTGCCCCACTGTTGAAATGCAACAATATTATAGGAATATTATGACAATATTGTAGATATTTCATATAATTGAACACATGGAAACACCCTACAAATGCTTACACAGTATGTGGCACTATTCATCCATCCATCCATCCATCCATCCATCTTCTATACCGCTTATCCTACAGGGTCGCAGGGAACCTGGAGCCTATCACAGGGAGCATGGGGCACAAGGCGGGGTACACTCTGGACAGGGTGGCAATCCATCACAGGGCACAATCACATACACATTCACACACCCATTCATACCTATTCATACATTTTCAAACCATTTTGATCATGCAAATTTTAATTAGGGCTAAACACATTCAAGTGATAATAAAGAAACCATATTTGCCTAATTATTGGTAGGCTAACTGCTTTGGGTCAGAAAAAAAACTATGTTGGCCCCAGGACACCACTTGCATGTATGATAAAATATCCAGAGTTTAATAAACTCTGTATTTGCTAAATTTACTCCTCCAAAAACATTTACAGTCAGAGATTCCGCAACCTTTGATCTAATCAATGCAAGCACCTCCTCCTACACTTCTAAGCTTTTTTTGTACGTGCATATCTGTTTACAATATGTGGTCAAACCCAGTCTGTGCTGTCTGAGCTCTGGGGAAACGAGAAAAGGGTGAAGAAATTGACATGACTCACCAGTGCAAAGCTCTGAGACCAATCACTCTTCAGCAGAGGAATTAGAGACACAGTGAAATGTTGCTTGAATGAATGGGGCAAGATAAATCTGTTGTGCTCGAAATAATAAAATGTTTTATTGACAGTATATCAGTATATCTGTGCTTCACTTATAACATTTCATGTGTATAGTAGAGTTTTACTAAATATATTCACTCAGAATTATATATCAGACCCATAAATATTACTGGGATGCTATTACACTTATGATATGGTCCATGATATTGAATAATGTTCTTGGTTTCAGACTCAATTATATGAATATATAATACATATATATATATTCAGGGGCCCCCATGTTGTTACACATTAACATGACACAACTCATAGTCATCATTTATTGCACCTTTCACTATGTTTTCCTCATTTATATGCATCATTTTAAAATTCCTCTCATGCCAAGTCAGTTCATTTCAGGCCCAAATCATGGGAATAAGAATGACTCACATGCATTGTTCTCAATGGAACTGATTATAAATAGCTACTGTGGAGGTGTTGTTGTTGTTGTCATGTTTTCTGCCTTCTTTCTTTCTTTCCTTTTTTTTTTAGACTATAATGCATCTGATTGGCAGAGCTGTGTGTGGGAGGGCCTACTGGGGATTCTCTTAACACAGCCAGGATTTGTGTTAACTCTCTGAAGCGAAGAACAGATGGAGAAAGCAGCGCAGTCTTTTTGAATAAGTCCTTAAAAAGAGTGACAGAGTGATTAATTAGTGTCAGTTGCCAGCCGATTACGGGGTGCCGATTTATCCAAACACAGACAGTGACTAGAAATTTTGTCTTGTTAGTGACTGAGTATGAGATTTACAAAAAAGAGATATTTCAGCATGGAACACCCAGAGCAATCAATCTAATCTTTGTTCTAGAGAGATAAGCTAGCTAATTAGCAGTACAGTCAGCAGAGGCAGTAACAGTGCTGTCATGGTTACACTGCGTGTGGAGTGATCCTTTCTTTACATATCAGCACCAGCTTGTTTTCTGAAAAAAAAAAAAATGGAAACATGAAAAAGGCTACAGTGTGAAAGTGGGTGGCATGGTGGCTTAGTGCCTCGCACCAACAGGGTTGAGGATTTAATTCCTGCCTTCGCCATGTGTGTGTGTGTGTGTGTGTGTGTGTGTGTGTGTGTGTGTGTGTGTGTGTGTGTGTGTGTGTGTGTGTGTGTGTGTGTGTGTGTGTGTGTGTGTGTGTGGGGAGTTTATATGCTCTCCCAGTGCTTCAGGGGCTACGTCCCCCAGTCCATAGACAGACATTTTTAAATTGTGTGAGTATGCACAATTGTGCCTTATGATGGATTGGCACCCTGTCCAGGGTGTCCCCCACCTTGTGCCCCGAGTCCCCTGGGATAGGCTCTGTGAGACCCTGTGTAGGATAAGCAGTACAGAAAATGGATGGATAGTGTGAAAGAAATTTTTTTGTTGTAATTAACATGATTATTGAGTCAGGATATCTATCTATCTATCTATCTATATCTATCTATCTATCTATCTATATATATATATATATATATATATATATATATATATATATATATATAGTTCCAGAGATGTTCCAGAGATGCAGTGAATAGTCCTGAATTAGTCATTCACAGTCAGTGATGTATCCGGGGAGGCAGGTCAAAGTTGGCAGGAAATTTTTATGTGTATGTCATATGCTACCTCAAATGAGTTAAATGTCATCACTTTTAGGCACAAAAACAGAAACAGTCCAGCAGTGTATCAGGAGAGAATGAAAGTGTGCAATGGTCTGATATTATTCTCTCTGAACAACACTTACGGCTGTAGTCACGTCTGAGCTCTGAATACTGATGTGCACAATTTCGGTATTATCTCCTCACTATGTGTGCTTAACTCTGAATATGGCCCTATGTATTCACCCTGTGTTCATTTTATAAGGCAATGTGGGGTTATTGTTATCGATGTACTGTGTATTATGAGGTATTATGACTGAATAATAATGTGTATCATTTCACATTTCTAGCTGTATATTGCTTTTTGCATCTTTATTATTATTATTTATTTATTTATTTATTTATTTATTTATTTTATTTTATTTATTTATTTTTACCAGAAACTAAACCTACCTTGTGCCTTCACTTATTGACCATTTTATCAGTGTATACTTTCCATGCAGGTGCACTTTGTAGGCATACACTTACTGAGTCTAGCCCATTTGTTGCTATGTGCTATCCACTTATCATGGACTAGAGAATGATAACATAAACTGTACATGGAAAACACGAGCTCTAAACCCACAACACTGAATAACATGGTAGCAAATCTGTTAAAAACAGCTAGTAAGTTTACACTCTCAGCATCACTGGTGTACCTGACAATCAGCACCAATTCAGCATTACAGCTTTGCTGAGTATTATCCACAACCCAAATAACATCTGCTCAAATAACAGGTGTATACTCTGGGCATGTGTTCTACAATAAACTGGCAACCCAGGGTGTGTGTGTGTGTGTGTGTGTGTGTGTGTGTGTGTGTGTGTGTGTGTGTGTGTGTGTGTGTGTGTGTGTGTGTGTGTGTATGCAGTTAAGCTACACTGGCATGCAGTCTCATCATGCATTCCCCTTGCTTAGGCTGTTTCACCCTTTTTGTTAAATTCTCTCTCTGCCTCTTTTTCTGTCTCTCTTATTTCCCATTTGTCTCTGGCTCTGTTTCACTTGCTCCTTTTCTCAAATGCATTTCCTTCCGGAAGTTAGACCATTGAAGAAGGGTCCATGATGTGGTTCCTGGAATGTCAATCAAGAGTAGCCATGTGGCACTCAACAAATGTCACTGTTTAAACAAAAGCATCATCCCACAGGTACAGCTAAGCTTCAACCCAAGGCTATGTGTATATACAACAGAGAGAGAGCAAAATGGGGGGAGGGTAAGGTATTAAAAAAAATACCATGCAGTGGAGATGACTCATGGCTAAGGGGAGGGCAGAAGCATAGTTGGATGAAGGGATGTTTTGTGTGGTTGTGGTACCTGTATTTGTATGTTAATGAAATATAAATTAACAAATCATTATATTCATTATACGCACAGACAGATGACTATGTTCCTGTGCAATCAGCAAAACAGAAACATGCACCTTATCAACACAATGCATCTTTTTTCCCAGCTCACCCTTTGTGTCCTTCTCACTCTCTTCATGCCTCCCTCTTGGTGCTGTCTCCATGGTGATCCCTATCCTTTCTTCTGTTTTCTGTTTTCTATCATCTTCTCGTCCATTGAGAGGTGAACTGAAAGACAGCAGCAGGTGGATTCTAATGAGGAGCATTATTCCTCTCATCTCTCTCTCACTCTCTCTTCCCTCTCTCTCTTTCTATAATTTGTTTTTGTATCTCTGTTATTCTCTGTATCTCACCATAATCTCTCTCTCTCTCTCTCTCTCTCTCTCTCTCTCTCTCTCTCTCTCTCTCTCTCTCTCCCTCTCTCTCTCTCTCATGTGGGAGATAGACAGCACCTAGCTGTCAGACCTGATGCGTCATTTGTGATAATGTAGTGCTAGTTGTTTAGTAAAGTAATCCGTCACTCCAGTGAACTAAACTTTAATATTGATGTTACATTGCTACCACTATTTTTTTTTTTATATGTATGTATATTCCTATTATCTCATTTTCCCTTTTCATCTACATGCATACCTCATGTTTCGATTAAGGGTTCAATGATTTAAAAAAAATATTTTGGTTGTTTGTTAAATGCACACTTTTTTTTTCTTTTTTTTAAAAACCTGGTCCTTCACATTCATACCTTCATGCACCTTGTCTCTGTCTCTCCATTGCTCTCTCTGACTCATGGGCTGTCTGTGACGCATTTCCTTACGCATGCAAGTGCGAGAGAGAGAGAGAGAGAGAGAGAGAGAGAGAGAGAGAGAGAGAGAGAGAGAGAGAGAGAGAGAGAGAGTCTGGAGAAAGCACTGTCATTCACCCTGAGTAACAGCCTTTCCATCTTTTTAATAAGGAGCGATGAATGATTCTTAGTGACCAGTCCAAACCAGTCATAGTTCCCTTGCAACCCTGTTCTAACTTACTACATTATTTAATAGAAAATACTCCAGAATCCTATATAGCATTCTTGAACATTCCAGATGTTTAGAGAACGTGGTTGGAGATCTGAAATAGTTCATGAACAATTCACAGTCAGGCGTTAAATTGAGATTTCAGAGGTGCTTTGTTTTTTTCATGGGTGCCAACAATGTTGGACTATGCTGTTATATGGAGTTCTCAACATTGATATCATGAGAATGTGATTAAAACAACAATATTCAACATTTCAGGTTCTGTGATTAAGGGCTTATTTCATCTATTACCATTGAATGGTCTGTAATATGAAAAAAGTCTCAGAAAAACATTTGCCTTATAGTCTAAAATCGCAGATTGAATCCTGATGATGCCACAGACGTCCATAGCTGGGAGGCAACGGAGCAAAATTGGTTGGGTTCTCAGGGTGTTAGGGATGACACACTACCTCTCCTCTGTCAATCACTGCAACACTAGCCAATCATGGATGTCTGTGAGCTCATGTATGCAGAATTTCCTCTGACTGTGTTATGCCGCTGCCATAAGCCCCAGTTAAAAAAAGATGCAGTTGGCTTGCTTCACATGTCTCGAGGAAGCACATGCCAGCCTTCACCAGTTTCACAAAGATTTTTCTTTTCTAATATAACTATCATTAAAATATCAAATAACAATCTATTTTGGCACAAAACCTGTAGGCCTCTGTTAGACATCTGAAGATCAGGAATTTCATTTAGCATGATAACGACCCAAAGCACAAAACCAAATCGGCAAAGGAATGGCTTCATAAGAAGAAGACATTTTGGAACAGCCCAGTCAGAGCCCAGGTCTAAATCCTATTGAAAACCTGTTGAACGACGAAGAGAGCTATGTACAGGAGACCCCCTTGCTGTTTGATAGATCCGAAGCATTGTTGCCAGGTGGAGTGGAATCAAACTGCCAAACCAAGATTCACTTTTTCATATTTTTTCCCCCTAAAATGTTTCTATTTGTTTTTCCCTTGCATTTTGTTAGTTGCTACTGTATATCACTATTAAAGGTGGAAAAAAGATCTGACATGATTTATCTAGCTTTCATTTTTACACTACAAAAACCTACAATTTTAACAAGGGTTAAAATGACACAAGATGGATTCTCACTGAGAATGGTATGTATGAGGTTCATTCAGTTATTGCAAACATGACTGATTTGTTTGGCAAATCTTGTCAAGGTTAACTCCCACTCAGAAATACAGGACCATCTTTATTTTTCCCCACACACAGCTGACACTGCATAGCAATTAAATGCCCATCACAAATGCCAAGGCAGTCCAAGTAACACCTAATCAGTAGTGTATGTGTGTGTGTGTGTGTGTGTGTGTGTGTGTGTGTGTGTGTCCTGCATTGTTTTAAAGCTTAAGTTTTCGCACCTTTTAATGAGTCCTTTTCATGGTTATTTCTTGTGGCGTATTGGGAGAGAGATGAGAATGAACTTTGTGAGGCTGGTATTGCGCAGAGGGAGATTTTCTGTTCATTAAAATCACCCACATTGTCTGTGAGTGTGCTACCACCAACACATTATACTGCAGAGAAAGTTTCTGAATTCTCTCAGAGCATGAGCTAGAAGCAAAAATACCATAATTCCATTAATGATGTATGCTTAATTCTAAGTAGGTACACGAAACGGAAACACGGTGAGGAAGCCTGCAGAGTCCCATTAGAGAAAATTTGAAGCATATTCTACCGCCGATCAATAACTCAAACAGTGAATGTGTTAAAATTGCTCTAGGGTCTAAGGTAGATCAGCAATGAACCGAGACAAGGCCTCGTTTTTCAAATGAATACCTTTGAACAAATATTTCCTCTGCGCTACCTTTTCTCAGATGACACCTCATTTTCATATTATGTACGTGTATATGTGTGTATGTGTGTGTGTGTGTGTTTCTGTGTGAAGCTATGTGATGACGCTGTTTGGCTCGCCTGTAGAGCTCTTGCCTCCATGCTCCCTCCTTTCCTGAGGAGTGGCTATAAATACCTCACACTGATGATTCATCTACCAGACGTAATAATCTCCCCAGTGTCCATGACACACACACACACACACACACACACACACACACACCCTTATGCAGAATTAGATCCACAGTAGCTCTTGTTTAGACAT
This sequence comes from Ictalurus punctatus, assembly GCF_001660625.3. Lineage (NCBI taxonomy): Eukaryota > Metazoa > Chordata > Actinopteri > Siluriformes > Ictaluridae > Ictalurus > Ictalurus punctatus. The sequence goes on from NC_030435.2 coordinate 13,672,836, forward strand.
CCTTTAGATTGTTTAGTGTCAGTTGGAGGTTAAAATTTTGCTTGCAGTCAGAAAAATTAGGATTCTTCAGTAGATAGTAGTGAATTATGTCTGAGTTGTAGTCAGGGGTCCAGGTTGACATGCCTTTTTCTGTGTGTATTGACAGTGCGAGCAATACTGAGAACTGAGTTTCACCATTCAGACCTGGTATTAACATGTGTTGTGCTTGATTGCAAAGGAGCAGTGAATGGTGTCTCATGATCAGATCACTCAGATCACTTGCAGATGTGATTCGGGATGTGTTCTGTTCTATTTGTTCTGAAAACAAAATACTGATACATTATTAGGTGTTTAATGTTTGACAGTGTCAGGTGCTCGTGGTAGATTTGGCAACCCTGCTACTGACGCAGTGTGATCACAACTGGACACATTCAAGACACATGAAGATACCAAGCGTGAATGGTTATTAGTCTCGGCTGTCCATCCAGAGCAGTGAGTTAAACGAAGCCGTGAGCAATCCCAGACACTTCTGCATGATTCTTGTTTATTGCTGAAAATGTCAGAATGTGACTAGATAATAACACAAAGGGTATGATCTCTTTAATGCAATTTTGATACAATTAACTAGAACAATCTCTAACATTTTGGAACATCATTATAAGGCCTCTTATAGGATTCAAAGCAGATATTTTTGCATATTTGTTGCTCATTTTTTTAATGATATGAAGAACATTCCAGTGCCATTACAGAATGGTTATAAACATCATCACTAGGCACTTAAAAATAATCACTAGTGACATTTTAACTGAGTAAAAATGGGTTATTTTACATAAGACACATTAGTTCCATCAAGAATTATTTTCCGAAGGTAATATGCACAGGTCATGTGATCGATATTTTTGCCCAGGCTTTGATGCATTTGATTTTTCCTAGCTAATCTTCATGCCCTGCGGGAAAAAAGTATATACATAAGTATAATTTTGAGAGACTTTTACTTAAAATTGGAAATTAATAATCTCGCTCAAGCACATTTCTGAGTGTTCATGTGTCATAGTCCATCAGTCACTGTTCCAGACAATGTATTGTGCTTAACTGTATTTTAAATTCCTATAAATTGCGTTTATATCCATTATATGCCTTGTGCAATTAAAAGATACACCCTCTTGTGAGTCAAACCAGAGAAAGCTTAGCCAAAGTGCTAATTCTTAATTAGCCATGTTTCATTTTTGTTACATTGTAATGCACAGCTTTTGGATCACACAAACATATTCAGCCAATCCTTATTTGTGCAATCTTTGAAAATGTAGTTGTCCACCACAGAATAATGGAGTTGAAATTAAATAATGATTATTGAGTGCAGACTCTCAGCAATAATTTGAGAGCATTTATACGTGGTTCCCCCCCCTTTTTTTTAAGGGACCAAAAGTAATTTGATAATCAGTTGCTCAGCCTTGTGTGTGTTATTCCCTCATGATTTCACTTACAAGTAAGGTCTATAGTTGATTTGAAATTTGGACTCTGTTGCTGTTAACTCTCATTATGCAGTCCAAAGTGCTCACAGTGCCAGTGAAACAAGACACTACTAAGCTTACAAACCCATCAGAGAGATAGCAGAAACATAAGGTATGGCCAAATAAACAATTTTTTTTTTTACTTTCTTAAAAAGAAAGGATGCACTAGTGAGCTCGGGGGCATAAAAAAGCCCAGAAAACAAATATGGTGGATGCCAGAAGAATTTTTTACCTGGTGAAGAGAAACCCTCTCACAGCAGCTGGCCAGAGCAAGACATCCTCCAGGAGGTAGGAGTATCGGTGTCAAAGTCAACAATCAAGACATTTATTCATTTAACAGACGCTAAAGAGGAACCTTCAAGAGGAAACCTTCACCAGAGTAAGTACAGAGGGTTTACCACAAGATGTAAAGCATTGGCAAGCCTCAAAAACAGGTGGACCAGAGTAGAGTTTGACAAAAACATCTACAGTAAAAAGTCAATTCCTGTAGTTCTGGAATAACATCCTATAGATAGATGACACAAATGGCAACTTGTACCAGACTGATGGGAAGAAACCAGTATGAAGAAAATAAGGAAATGCTCATGAGCCGAAGCATACCACCTCATCTTATGGTATGGACATGTGTGTCTGGAACTGGTTCGCTTGTCTTTACTGTATTGATGATGTGACTGCTGACAAAAGCAGCAGGATGGATTCTTAAGTGTATTGGATTATCAAGTAATCAATTATCTGCTCAGATTCAGCCAAATGCTTCAAAACTCATTGGACAGTGCAGATGTACCTGTACAATGACCCAAAAGCATACTTTGAAAGCAGCCCAAGACTTTCTAAATCAAAGAATGATCATCAAAAACTCAAAAACCACTCAAAATAACTAAGGCACTAAAAGTTTGGAAATTGGAAAATAAGATTTTTTCTTTTTGCCTTATCCAACTTTTTTCCCTTCAAAATTGTTTCAAAACTTTATCAATTTGGTGTAAAAAAAAAAAGTGAACCTGACAACCTTGTTTTGATTCATAAGGGCTGTGTCTGAAGTCACAGTTCTCTGTATCTCATATTTTAAAAGAAAATCCTGGTGTGCTCTACACTGGGTGGCCTCATTGTGATTATTTGATCTGTGTGCAAGAGCTGTTAGTACAGAGCTTGAGTGAGACTAGTACAACTGTCTCGCATTCAGAGAAAGACCCTCATGTGCTATAAGTGGCTGTGTCTCATTCTCTGAAATTGAAGAACACTTTGGCAGAAAGTGCTGCTAGCTCGACATCAAAGCAGACTGGAGATTGGAGTGAAAGCTGGAGAACAGCACAGCAGAGGCACTGAATGCCCTACAGTCTTTTTCTTTAGCAAAACCGATGTTTCAGCACTGTGAGATAAAGCAGCAATACACACTGGCATGTGCAGAACACAGGTGGAACACAGATCTGCTGGAGATGCTATTTCAGTTTTGCGCATGCTCTTCTTCCTGGCCTTAAGAGAAGTGAAACATTTGATAATCCATATATATATTTACCATGACACATTTCAGGGATATGTGTCTCAGTCTCTCCTGTACAATAGCAGACTACAAAGGATCCTTTTTCAGGAGCACTCTCCTGAGACATTGGTAAAGTGAGGTGACGCTATATCCACATTTGAAATGAAATATTTTGGAGATTAAATTATTAAAAGATCTCATTAAGCACAGATGAATGTTGACACAGTGTTTTTTGTTTGTATTCCGACTTTCTCACAACATAGCTAGGCTACTTCTAGCTTGTCAATCATGCAGCTGATACAAACGACAGCCAACCAAAGGTCCCTTCTGAGCTCAGGACCTAGGCCCCACCCTATTACAAGCCAGGTCTGTCTAGCACACATATTTTCTCCTTCAAAGTATTCTCCCAAGTTGAAGGAACTAACCATTTTTCAATGGCCCCTTAAAATAAATGTTTTATTTTATTATTATTATTATTTTTTTAAATCACTGACCAATCACGGTTTGAAATGACCCTACAAATAGCTGTCTTCTGAATGGACCACAGTGCCTCTCTGTCTTCAACAAGTCTTGCCAAACCTGTGGTTGTTTAAATTCTGAATCTTGTTATTCTGTCTGAGGTTCGTGTATACCAAACCATTTGCCTTCTATGTTTTGGTAGTTCCTGTAGCTTAGTTGCTCTTTCTTGCTTTTGCATGAATTAATTAATTTTGTTGATTTCATTTATGGGGGAAGGGGGTCACTTGTGGAGAAGGGGACAGGTTATGGCCACTAAAACAAAATTGGCTACTAACAGTGTTAACAGTAAGTTATACTTGATCTGGTATGAAAACAGAACATCAAAGGAGCTTTAGAAAAATGATTGAAAAATAATTCAAGCAAGACAGCTATAGTAAAAAAAATACTAAGATTAAAGACAAAGAATCGAGCATGACTACAGTAAATTGGATGACAATAGAATAAGACACGCTGGTGAGACACAGACTAGAGACTACAGACTGGTGACAGTAATGTGCATGTGGTGTGAACAAGGCAGATCTATAGCTAGAGTGAGCCAAAAAGGAGCCAAACAGTAATGTTCTGTGCCACTTAATTACATTAATCACAGATGTGCTGACAGTACTGCTTTCCTCCCTCTTCTGTATTTCAATATGTTCAAACATTGCTTTCAGGAACCAATAGTATAATTCCCATGCCTCACATCAAGGCTGATGTTGATGACATTGTTTGAACACTGACTCAGATACAGTGAAGGCCAAATGGATTTAAGCATGAATCACTGTTGAAGAAACTTATTATATGGTCTCATACTTTCACTTCCCAGTGTTCCTTTCGTTCTTTCTTCCTTCTTCCAATAGTGTCCATGCCATTGGTGCATCTTGATATTCTCACCAAAATGCATTTACTGTCAGCATGCAGCCTTCGTTACCATGGACACTGGGACTGGCTGAAAGGAACATCTTGTATGATGGGTGAGAGTTGGGTACAGGCTCGCTCTGTCAACCAAGGTCATAAATGATGTGCAAATATATTCAAAACATTGAATATTATGGCATTACTTAAGCGTTCTCAGTGTATAGATTTTATACACTATATTTACTATATTCTATGTGAACAGAATCTGGGGAATATTTCATAAAGAAAAATATGATAAGCAAAGTAAATAATTTAGTTTAAATACCAAAATTCCAACACCAACATTTAAATTAAAAAATAAATCTATGTAATTGCTATTTTACAAAACTATGAAATGTGTCACAGTATGGACAGAATTAAGATTCAAACAGTCAAAAAGCTATTACATGTCTGCGTTTCTAATATGTTATTACATAGACCCAGACCAATATTAAGGTTAAAACTGATTTGACACTGAAACTGAGGATGGAAGGGTGTTTTATTCATGCAGTTTCTTAAACCTAACAGCAGCACCTGACAGCAACAGTACATTTTACTTGAAATATACCAAAGGATTATGATTAGGGTGTATTATTAGGATAAGAAATGTTGTGTTTATTAGGCTTAGTTTTAAAAAGTTGTGATTTTTATATGCATTTAAATCAATCACTAAACACTTACTGTATGTTACATCTACTTCTTAGTGATATTTGAAGAACTGCACAGGTTGGTGGAAATAAAGTAACTAAACTAAATAAAGCATTCACATGCAGGTAGGAGGTGGGAAGAAACCTGAGAGCTGAGAGGAAACCCACACAGACAGTAACCAGAGTTCAAGATCAAACCGAGGACCCTGACACTGTGAGATGGCAATGCTACCTGCTGTGCCACTATGCTGCCTGGTTGGAGTGAGATTTAAAAAAAATCCAAAACCAAAAGAGACATTGTCAGTATTTCCTTCCTGCCGTCATTTGTTAGCCAGAGTGTGATGACAGTAGGGTCATTCCATCTCAAGTGGTCCAATAAATGCAAAGTTATTTGATTGACTGTGTTCTAGAGATCAGTTTTTGTTCCAAGGAGCTAGGCCCATCCTGAGCTGAGATATTGAGGTTTACAGCTGTATAATCAAAATGAGTTGTGTGCCATGACTCAAAGATGACCATCTTAGTTAAAACAAGTAAAATAAAATAAAATAATAAAGCTGGTGGTTTTGAAATGTCAATACCTAGTGGTAATCACTCAAAAAATAATTAGGAATATTAAGAAGAAAATTTAAAAGTTGAGCGACCTGCATTGGACCACTTGAGATGGAATAACCCAGTGACTACTTTCTCCTGATCTTCGAAAGTCATTCATGCAGCAGGTATGGAAATGCAGAATTGACTCATATCCCACAAAAACAAACAAACAAACAAACAAAAAATCACATTCCCTATCGGATACATTGCTCCAAAATCTCCCACTGCTGTTCAATGGAGTTGAGATCTGGTGACTGTGAAGGCTGTAGCATATGATTTTAAACATTTTTAATAAACCATTCAGTGACCCCATGTGCCCTATATATGAAGGCTTTTTGATCCTGAAAAAAAACCCCCAACTCGAATAAGGATGGAAGTATTTCATCATGGGACAGAGGTGATGAGTCAGAATACATTTGTATTCATTTACAGTGACCCTTAATACACAGCAGTGAAGAGAGGGGGAAATCATTGCATTATAATTGTATTGTTATATTGTTCTGGTTAAAAAAAAAACAAAAAACAACAAAAAAAACAGGTTTAGAAAACTTTAATTTCTTTGTAGACATGACAGAATATTAAGTCAAAACTTTGGTGGGAAAAATCATAAATCTGGGTATTTATAAAAATAAAATTATATATATATATATATAGGCTTAAACCTCCATGTTGGACATGGAGAAAAAAGTGGCTTGCCCTATATCTTTACATAAATCCAGCACATTATGTATGGTGAATAAAAGAGTCTGATTCTGGTTGATTGGTTCTGTGGTCATATTCTGCCCTCTACTGACAGTATTAAGAATGTAATAAAAATTTGTAGGGTGAAATTTTGGATGCGTGTTGGACAGGGTTGGGAGGGTTCCTTTAAAAATGTATTGCGTTACAGTTACAAATTACTTTATAAATATATTTGGATTACTTCAAGGTCACACATGTAAATAAAGTCAAAAAGAAAAGCAATGTGATCTAAAATACTTTTATTTTACATATTCAATGTTTGAATTTGTTTTAATAAAATAAAATAAAATAAAAATTGCTGTTCCTGATGCGGGTAACATCAGGCTACAACAGAAAACCATTTCAGAGAACAAGTTGTGTTCATTTCTACCAAATTAACACAAAACTGATTTGCGCATGCACCAGAAGATGGCTCAAGTGAGTCACGAGTGGCAAGAGAGAATCAGAACTACAGGAATCATTCATCCTGATAATATTCCTTTTTATTTATTTATTTTTTATAAAATGTACCTGCAACCTGATTACTTTGATTCTTGACGATTACAGTTACCAGTTTTTTGTATCAAGGTATTTCTGGCCAATTCACAATGGAAATTGCAATTTTTCTAAATGTTTACTTCATCATAATGAAAACTAACCTACTGTAGTGTAATGTAATGTGTGATCATATTGTGAATGAAAGTTATGCAATGTGTAAAAGAGTACAGCATTTTAAAACCCAAAGAATACAACGGGGCCTGATACAGAAGTATCAGTACCACACACATTGCATTCACTATCATGCCACTGCTGTGCTGAGAATGGTCCAATTCTCAAATAATACTTGCTCAGCTGTGGTCCTCCTTCTCCTCTTGAGGAGGCAGTGGTGGCTCAGGGGCTAAGACATTGAACTACTGTCAGACACTCATAAGTTCAGATCCCAGCACTGCTAAGCTGCTAGTGCTACCACTGCTTGAGCAAAGAGAATAACTAAGAGAGCTAACTAGGAGCTAACTTCTAGTTAGTACTAAGCTGCTAACCCTCAGCTGCTCAGTTATATAAATGAGATAAATTTATGCAGTGGTGGCTCAGTGGTTAAAGGTGCTGGATCATTAGGTTAGAGGTTCTGGGTTACTGGGGTTCAAGCCCCAGCGCTACCACTGTTGGGCCCTTGGGCAAGGCCCTTAACCCTCAGTTGCTCTGGATAAGGGTGTCTGCCCAAAATACCATAAATGTAAATGTTAGTTGCTCTGTATAAGGTACATTTACATAAATGTAAATGTCATAAAGGGGAGCTGAACAATTGTATCTAGAAACAGATGCATAAGATTTCACTTTGTATGGCTGGAAGTAGATAAAGTCTTCTTTATTATTTTGTAACCAGCAGTAAGAGGATATACATGCATTCATTATATTTGCACTTTTCCAAGAATAATACTATGAGTACACAACATAGCTCAAGGCACAAGTGGATATATTAATCCATAACTACCATCAAATCTAGCAGGCAGTGGTCAAATCCAGAATACTTACACACTAGAACTTGATTATGGAAAAACAAGACCAATGACCATGATAACTAGGTAAACAACCACATGAATATAGCAAGGTTCAGAAATATAGCTTTCCAAAGGTTAAAAAATGAAGGCTTATAAAAGGGTTATATACCAATAAGCAAAGAATATCTGTACAACAAAACAAAAGAAAGGTAATAAAAACTGGGGATAGAGCTAGAAAAAGAGTAAACCAAACATGAGATCAAACATGCCTGGACATAGAGTGCAACTGGTTGGAATTGCAAATTACTTTCTAAACACTTTGAATTTTGCCAGAGTCCCTGCTTGTACTCTGCACACAAAGTAACCTTTACGCGACAATTAACGTACTTAATGATCTCTCTCTCTCTCTCTCTCTCTCTCTCTCTCTCTCTCTCTCTCTCTCTGTCTCTCTCTCTCTGTTTTTTTTTTTGTAGGGAAAAAGGTGTAAACAACACATCTGTTATTTTTGTGTTATTTTTAACCCATTTTTGTTTGGAAATGTTTAACACACAGCATGTATTAAATGTACCAAACACACTGTGTTAAAAGCAACACAAAATGTGTAGACACACAGGTATGTTAAAAATGAACACATGACTGAGTGACGGTTCATAACCATATATTTATCCATAAAACCATCACTGTATACTACAAAAGGCAAATATGTGTGATAACAGTCCAGTTTACATGACACTAAATGCACTGTTATCTCTGTTAGGTTCAGCTTACTTGTTTGTAATTCCCATTGGATCGGAAGTTGGTTACTGAGTTTTTTTGGGACATTTTAAACATCTCCTTTGATGTTCCAAAATCTGATGTTTTCCTCTTAACTATAGGACTTATTTGAGTCATTTACTTCAAAGTCTATATATAAACACCACTTTAGCAGCTCTAGCAATATTTTTCTGAACACGCTCTTGTGTATAAATAAAGCAGATACCATGCTGACATATTTGTTTATAATGTGGTATATTTGTAAAAATAAAATAAAATAAAAAAACAACCCTGAAAATATTAACCCATTTATGAAATAAAATTGAACCAGCATTTTTGTAAAAACAACAACAACAACAATAACAAAAAAAACAAACAAAAAAAACCAACAACAACCAAAAAGCAAAATAATAGGAGTGCTATTTTTATACGCAGCTGACTAATGAAGGGGGGGGGGGGGGGGCATATTATGAAATTAAACCAAGAAAGAAGTGATTAATGTAATAATTACAACTAGGATTTTCATGCAGCGATATATTGGCAATAAACTAGTCTTACATTAGATTTATTTCAAAGCTTGTCATCTTTTCATTCTTATATCATTGTAATAGTCTTTTTATTTGACGTATTCAAATTTCTGTTTGTTAAATCAATATCAATCTGTTGCATCAGTGATCAGTTCAGTTGGTGATTCAGATGGTGTTTGAACACAGGGGGAGACAACAGGTTAAAAAGGTAGCTGGAGTGGCTCGTTAAAGAGGAATATGCATTAAAACAAATAATTCAGGTATGTTTATAGTTACTGAGGTAAACACAGAATGTTTTCCACTACCTGACCTCTAAATCATTTGCGAGGCCTGATGTTTTGTGATTTCTCACTACGGCTGTGTAAATCCAAGTACAAGGTACCAGAATCCTCAACTATTTTTTTGTACAAAATATGGTAATAACAGAAAATTACATAAATAATCAAAATTTAGAAACAGTACAAGTTACAACTTTTAGATCTAGTCAAAGTCATAAAATGGATGAGACTTGTCCAAACTAAGTGTAATGTCAGCTTAAAAAAAGCAATCTTTATTGGGAAATGTTATGGATGTATTAGCGAACAAATGTAGCTTATTAATTTACTATTACTAAGACAATTTGCCACTGCTCCGGTATCACACAGTAGCAGATACAACCCCTGGCAAAAATTACGGAATCACCGCACTTAACCTGGATTTTTTACGTCATAGCAAATAAACAAATCACAGATATGACACAAAACAATTTTTGTTTAATAGCTGAACATTCTGGCTTCGTGAAACATACCTCAAACAAGTTAAATTAAATTATTTTAAATAATGGCCTCTTTCTTTCCAGATCAAGTAGGGGAAACATTATGGAATCACTCAATGTTGATGAAAAAATAATGGAATCATCTTGTAATTTGCATTTCTAAAGCAAATACCAGGACTTATTAGGAAAATACTTGGACTTTTTGAAAGGAAACCTGGCCCCGAGAAGAGAGTTGTCAGTTGAAATGATGGAAAAGATAATAAAACTCCTTCAATAAGGAAATCCAACGCGGAGTGTGGCAAAAGATGTCGGTTGTTCCCAATCAGCTGTGTCTAAAATTTGGTGTAAGTATAAACAAAATGGGAAAGTTACGAGTAAACCAAAGAAGATGTCAAAGCAACAGGCTAGAAAACTCAAAGTGATATGCCTTGAAAATAGAAAATGCACAACAAAACAAATGAAAAACAAAAGAAGAAACAGGAGTCAATTTTTGTGACAGAACTGTAAGGAATTGCTGAATGAAATGGGATTTACGTATAGAAAAACCAAATGAAAACCAGCACTAACACCTAAACAGAAGAAAACAAGGTTACAGTGGGCTAAAGAGAAGCAATCATGGAGTGTGGATGATTGGATGAACGTGATATTAAGTGATGAATCATGAATCTGCATTGGCCAACAAGATGATGCTGGAACTTTTGTTGTGCCGTTCTAATGAAACATATAAAGATAACTGCCTGAAGAAAACAATCAAATTTCCACACTCATTTATGATATGGAGTTGTATGTCAGGCAAAGGACCAGGGGAGATCTCAACAGTCAATGCACAGTTGTATTTTGGAATTTAGGGCACTTTTCTCATTCCATCAATAGAAAATAAGTTTGGTGATGATGAAGTCATTTTTCAGGCAGCAAACAGTCTGGATTTGAAACACTCTGATTTGAAAATCTATGGTGGAAATTAAAAAAGAATTGGCCCATGACAAGGCTCCATCCTGCAAAGCTGAGCTATTGAAGAATGTTCGAACCAGGTTGATGGAGAATAGTGTTTTTCCTTAGTGAAGTCCATGCCGCAAAGAATTCAGGCCATCATTAAAGCCAGAGGAGCAGCAACAAAGTACTAATTGAGATTTATTTTTGTTGATGATTCCATAATTTTTTCCTCAACACTGAGTGAGTCCATAAATTTTTCCTCTATTTGATCTGGAAAAAATCTGCCATTAATTAAAATGATTTAATTTCACTTGTTTGAGGTATGTTTCATGAAACCAGAAAGTTTGGCCATTAAACCAAAATTGTTTTGTGTCATATCTTTGATTTGTTTATTTGCTACGAATTAAAAAAGCCGGGCGAGAATACTCTAAGTGTGGTGATTCCATAATTTTTGCCAGGGGTTGTAGAAGCGTTTAACTACAATAAATTATAACAATTTTTGTTGGTCTGTTTTTTCACATCTAGAGTATTGATTTAGATTGAACAACTAAATTATTCTTTTGGTTTTGGACTTCATTTGTTCTTTGTATGCTTTGATTGAGCTTTGGGTTATTCTTGGTGAGCACATTTCATTTTTGAACAGTTTCCGATTTAATTCATCACCTATTCACCAACTATTCACCAACAATTCACCACCTATTATGCCACTATTTTATTGGTTTTACCATCATCCAAAGTCATGACCTGAAATAATATTATGTCAATATTATGAAATATGAAAGGTACACGAACATCTTTGTAGCATAGGTATTTTTATCCAAGCTGGCGTATTCACTGAAACCCTGATACTTTGATATTAAGACCATATGACTTAAGGGCAGATTTTAATAAAAGACTTTAAAGTAGATCAGTAAAAGTGAATGAATATATCCATGGCGGAGAAAGAACTGAGTTGTTGTTGTTGGTTTATTTTATAAAGTTGTTAAAAAAACAAACACAACATACAAGACCATGTTCTCTGGCATTAATTAGGCAAATATCAATAAACAAATTAATTCAAAGCTACCATAATGGTCCAACACTTTAAATAACAATTAAGCAAATAACAACACAACCCTACAATGCATGCACTATATGTGTGTGTTGTACATACAGGCAAAGATGTTGAAATATGTTTAACTGATGCAATTTTTACAGAACATAAACCCTATGTGTAAAGAAAATCAGCAAAGACCACAAAAAATGATTTTGGCCTATTTTGATGTTGTGAGTAATTTTGAATAATAATTTACTATAGTGAATAGTACTATTTTACTATAATAAGTAGCATTACAAACACATTCACTTATAAGACTGTATTTGGCGAGTCCTAACATAATATTTACGCATTGAAAGAGTATTCAGACATTACTCAGGTACTTATTATCTGAGGTCCCCTTTCAAATTATGATAATGACATGCCTCCATAAATCCTTTCACAGCTTACATGGAAATACGAACTCCCCCAAAAACAAAAAAATAAATAATTGTCTGGAGCTGTGCAATTGTCTTGTATGCTTATAGTTTTGTCAAGAACAAATACTTTGTATTTCTGACAGATTTTGTCACGTCTGTCGCTATGTCTATCAATGTTCAAATTAGCTAGCTCATTTAGGCATGATGTACAATATTTGCATAGTTTATAAGCTGTATTATCAATTGCCATGAATGCTGATCTACTGCTGTTTACTACAGTAATACCACTGTAATTGTCTGTTACTGGACATTTAGCACTATTAAAATGATCATAGTCTACATTAGCTGTGGTGATCTCTAGCTGTATGATGAGAAGCCAAACAGGTAACGTGTGGAAAATAATCCCTTCAGTGATTTAATTACATTATTGACCTAACCCTAACCCTAGAATTGTATTGTTAAATTCAGAACAGTAGTCTAAACTGAGCACACTCTTTAAAAAGGACTAGTATGTAGTAAGTTCAAAATTTTGAAATACAAATGAATTCAAAGTGTGTTTCCCACTTGAACTTAGGAAATAGCATGGTTATGCTCATTAGCTGTGAACAACAATGTAAATCATTCAGGTATTTTACATAATCGCTGAAATTCACCTTACACAGACAAATTCAGTATCGAAACAAATTCATGCAAAACTGCTATAATGATCCAACATTCTCTGCTCAACAGATAACACAATGCACAGCTTAATTATACGAATGTTTCTCTTTTACAAACTGACATGAAATGGCATTTAAGCAGTATTGCATATCATTTAGAAAACCATTCATGACATTAAGCTTTTGTTTTTGTGTTTCACATTGTCATAGTGACTATTGTGGTTCAATTACTGCCAGACTGCCAGGACTGTCCTTAAAACTGACATTTTAATCCAAAGTGGTCGAATGTATAGTGCAATTTGTGTACATTTTGTCCTATCTGTACTGTGAAACTGGTTTTCTGTAAATGGCAGTTTTAATTGTTTTATATCCAGTCAGTATATCAAAATACTTTTTCAGTGATTGTGTGTTATATGAGTTAATATTGTATAAAGCAGTGAACAGAACTATACAGATCCAAAATAATAATAATGACCCCCCCCCCCCCCCCCCAAAAAAAAAAAAAAAAAAAAAAAAAACACCCAGCAGAACAAGAAGTAACAAATAAACAGCAAATGTGGAAATGTAGAGCTCGTAGTGTGCAGAAAAGTACACAGCAGCACTTTCACTTGCAAATATGTACTAATTGACTGTTAAAATAATCATAGGAAAAGCCAGGATATAAAGGCAGTCTGACAAGTGCTGGTTACACAACACCACACTTAAGCTAAGAACCAGAGGATACTGAAAATGAGAACAAATATCAACAGACATGTTTTTTCACTACTATTTCTCTCAGGTATGTGCAGTCCCTTGCATGTATTGATATTTAAGTTGCATTTTCAAAGATTTCTTGTCTTTTTGCAGCAAAACGTGAGCTTATACATCCATTTGTGGTTTTATTTGTGGTTTTTGCAAACTACAGGTTTGTTTGGGGTATCTGCTCTTGTTGCTCGAGACTTCTTCTATGTTGACATGGCTAAGACCTGGCTAGAGGCTCAGAGTTACTGTAGAAAAAAACATACTGACTTGGCTACTGTAGACAACATGAGTGAGATGCAGACATTGATCAATCAAGTGGATCCTTTCTACTTTGGTGATGTGTGGATTGGACTGACTAAGGGAGCAGAGACCCGTTGGGGCTGGTCGATGGGGGACAACACTATTCAGCAGTACAGTATGTTGAAGACCATGTCAAACACATTATTTATAAATGAATCTTGTGGGGCGATTAGTCAAGATGGATACTGGTATTCCCTTAGCTGCTTTTCCCTGCAAGAATTTATCTGCTATGACGGTGAGTTAAATGGGGCTGCTTTTTAAATATCAAAGTATCTGGGAAGGTTTTCATGTTTTATAAAATGACTATATCTCTTGTTTTCTAAATTCTACATGAATGCTGTTAAAAGAAAGTGGACAAATTATTGGGCATGCTGCATGACATTTTTGAAGGCGTTAATGTCACTATAACAAAAACAGCTACACAAGTTATACGAAGTACTCGGCTTGGTTTGCAAGTTAACACTGTAGCACAGTTTTGACTAGCACAACCCTTTAATACAGCACTGGGTCTGAAAAATGTGCTGCTTACAACATACTGTAAAAACAGAGCAGAATTATCATGTATAAAAGCTATAAGATATTGAATAGCCACCGTACTGTATATAGCTAATTGCAATACTTTTAGCTGCATCAGCAATTACTCCTAATGTACAGGTCACAGGTTTGAATGCAATCTTGTAAAAATAATAAATATGAAAAATTTCCCCTAGAAATGAGTCATTAATATGTTTTCTAAGATAAAACAAAAGTCTGCCTTAATGTTTACAGTGCTAGTGTTAATAACTGATTCCTAATTTGATTAGCCATAAAGTCAGTCAGTATTGCATTTCAAGCCATTTTGTAAGTCCTTTTTGGCTAATGGTTTTTCATAGTAAACTTTGGCTAGATGTCAGTAAACATGTTGGGTTGTGTCCATGTTTTCAAATGGACTTAACTGCAAAATATTTTTGAAACCAAATATCTCTGCTTGCTTCTATATTTGTGGTGTATATATTTGAGTGTTTATGAATTTGAATGCAATTTACAGGATTATTAATTTACTTAATTGTTTTTGCTGACTGATTTTTATAATTGTGCGTGTGTGTGTGTTTGTGTGTGTGTGTGTGCAGAATACAACAGCATGATATATTCAATCTCTGTCAAACTAATTTGGAGAGAAGCTCAGGCATACTGCAGATTGAAGTACACTGACTTGGTGGACATCCAGAGTGCAGCTGAGCAGCAAAATGTTCTTAGACTCGTTTTCACAGACTATGTGTGGATCGGGCTGTTTAGTGATTACTGGAAATGGTCAGATGGGGCCACTTCCTTTTTCCGATACTGGGGAACAGGAAAACCACTTAGCCTGTTTAACATCTCAAATTGCGTTGTCATGCAGATGAATGATTATGGGACGTGGGATAATTCACTTTGTGACAGAAGGTTGCCATTCGTGTGTTATGAAGGTCAGCTGTGTGTTTTGTTGTTGTTGTTATTGTTGTTTGTTAAGCTAAATGTAAATTTTATGTGCACTTGGATATAAATACAGCTGAATATACAGTATCTCACAAAAGTGAGTACACCCCTCACATTTTTGTAAATATTTGATTATGTCTTTTCATGTGAGAACACTGAAGAAATGACACTTTGCTACAGTGTAAAGTAGTGAATGTACAGCTTTTGTAACAGTGTAAATTTGCTGTCCCCTCAATATAACTCAACACACAGCCATTAATGTCTAAGCCGTGTAAAAAGTGAGTACACCCCTAAGTGAAAATCTCCAAATTGGGCCCAATTAGCCATTTTCCCTCCCCGGTGTCATGTGACTTGTTAGTGTTACAAGGTCTCAGGTGTGAATGAGGAGCAGGTGTGTTAAATTTGGTGTCATCTTTCTCATACTCCCTCATACTGGACACTGGAAGTTCAACATGGCACCTCATGGCAAAGAACTCTCTGAGGATCTGAAAAAAAGAATTGTTGCTCTACATAAAGATGGCCTAGGCTATAAGAAGATTGCCAAGACCCTCACACTGAGCTGCAGCATGGTGGCCAAGACCATACAGTGGTTTACCAGGACAGGTTCCACTCAGAACGGGTCTCGCCATGGTTGACCAAAGAAGTTGAGTGCACGTGCTCAGCGTCATATCCAGAGGTTGTCTTTGGGAAATAGACATATGAGTGCTGCCAGCATTGCTGCAGAGGTTGAAGGGGTGGGGGGTCAGCCTGTCAGTGCTCAGACCATACGCCGCACACTGCATCAAATTGGTCTGTATGGCTGTCGTCCCAGAAGGAAGCCTCTTCTAAAGATAATGCACCACAAACAGTTTGCTGAAGACAAGCAAACTAAGGACATGGATTACTGGAACCATGTCCTGTGGTCTGATGAGACCAAGATAAACTTATTTGGTTCAGATGGTGTCAAGCATGTGTGGCGGCAACCAGGTGAGGAGTACAAAGACAAGTGTGTCATGCCTACAGTCAAGAATGGTGGTGGGAGTGTCATGGTCTGGGGCTGCATGAGTGCTGCTGGCACTGGGGAGCTACAGTTCATTGAGGGAACCATGAATGCCAACATGCACTGTGACATACTGAAGCAGAGCGTGATCCCCTCCCTTCGGAGACTGGGCTGCAGGGCAGTATTCCAGCATGATAATGACCCCAAACACACCTCCAAGACAACCACTGCCTTGCTAAAGAAGCTGAGGGTGAAGGTGATGGACTGGCCAAGCTTGTCTCCAGACCTAAACCCTATTGAGCATCAGTGGGGCATCCTCAAACGGAAGGTGGAGGAGCACAAGGTCTCTAACATCCACCAGCTCCGTGATGTCATCATGGAAGAGTGGAAGAGGACTCCAGTGGCAACCTGTGAAGCTCTGGTGAACTCCATGCCCAAGAGGATTAAGGCAGTGCTGGAAAATAATGGTGGTCACACAAAATGTTCACATTTTGGGCCCAATTTGGACATTTTCACTTAGGGGTGTACTCACTTTTGTTGCCAGCTGCTTAGACATTAATGGCTGTGTGTTGTTATTTTGAGGGGACAGCAAATTTACACTGTTATACAAGCTGTACACTCACTACTTTACATTGTAGCAAAGTGTCATTTCTTCAGTGTTGTCACATGAAAAGATATAATCAAATATTTACAAAAATGTGATGGGTGTACTCACTTTTGTGAGATACTGTAGCTGTCTTTTGTCAGTATAAATTTCTGGAATGTAGTAGTAGCCAATATGGCATCATCTAGTTCACCTTCATACTCTTAATTGAGTGTTTGCATGACTTTACAGTTACTACACCTAAGAAAAAACAAGTACTGAAAATTAAGGTGAGATCACAAACAATGACAGATTTAAATGACCCGTCCATGAAGGCAAATATTTTGAAGAAGGTGAGTACTCATCATATTTTATTCTCTTCTATTTTCCCTGTCAATAATACAATTATAGCCTAAAGAATGCAGTGTTGTAGTGCAGTTATATATTATTGATTATGTTATAGACATTGTAATTACACGAACATTAAATGTCTTCAAAACTGTGCAGGAGTACATTGACTGTACATGTCCTGATCAAAAAGTTTTGAAATGAAGATGATGTTTTGTAATACATAATGTAAAATTTGATTGCATTTTCTGTTTAGATTGAAGAAATGCTTTCAAGAAAGAGAATGATCAATTACACCCTTAGCTGGAGAGAGAAGGATGGAATAGTCTTTCATCCAGAATCTGACAACATACAGCAGAAGAACATGCCTGATGAGCTGTAAATTCTTCTAACATGTTTCTGATTCTTTTTTTTTTTTTTTTTTTTTTTTTTACTAATGCATATCTTATATTGATAGTCTTGTTTAAAATGAACTTTAGTCTTAAATTAACATTTTTAGCAATTTTAGTTTATCCATGTCTTCTTATAGCTTAAAGATTCCCGAGGATACTTCTGTACATTTGTCTTCAGGAAGCATACAGTTTCACACTGAATTAAATCATCTAGTGCACACTTTTATTTGGTCTAATAATTTTATTTACTTTGTAGAATTAGTAGATTGTATAGATTTTTATAACCAGGATAAAGTTCAACCATACAATACACACAAATCTATATTTGATGGTTTTATACTTTAATGTCTTGAAAATGACAACCATTAATGCCAATGCATGTTTATTTCAAAATGATAGCAATTGCATTTCCCGTTGAGTAGGATGATTTTTAAAAAAAAAAATACTGCATATTCATTTTCAGTGAAAAACAAAACAAAAGAACATAATAAATTTAAATAAGTTTAAATAAACTTACTAGCTTTGAAATGTATTTAGGATTTAGGACATATGTTGGACATATGAAAATGTTTCATTTTGCACAACAATAAATGAGTGAAAATGAGGTGTTGTGTGTGTATAAATACTGTATATAAACAAGTATATGTAAAGGTATTAATATCACAAATTAAAACGAACAGGAAAAAACAAAAAACACTGGACACAGCAGTGGACAAGCACATGAGCCAATGTTTTGTTGAAAGGTATTCAGAAATAAGGTGTATTTTACCCGACATTTATTGGAATTACCATCAGGTTAGATCTGACATATGATCACATTAAACCAGAATTCTAGTAGCACAGAAAATTTGCAAGAATAGTGAGGAATTAGAGCATTGGAAAATTGTTAATAAAAGGGAAGGTATGTAAATGTGTCAACAGTAAAATGGCACTTGGCCATAAAAATAGTGGGTGAAAGGAAAAGACATGATGACAGAATGAGTAAATCAAAGATGTCCCTGCTAGTAGGAATAATTACCCAGTTATGTCACCGTAAATTCTTTTTTCAATTTCCAAGTCAAGATCCTAGAGATTGGTTAGTCTGGGGGGGAAAAACCCACTTATGAATATAGCTTTATTTTTAAATCAGTGCATTTTGTATAGGAGTCAAAAAGGGCAAAACAAGCACATGACAAACAATGACAAAGGTGCTCAGCATAACTTAATGTAACATAAGTTTTTAATTGTAAAAGCACAGAATTAAAAAAAAAAAAAAAGCATTTAAAAAAAATAATAAATCCAAGTCTGACACTACAATTGAACCTAACTAACTGAACCTAAGTCACACTGCTGGAGTACATATTAGATTGTGGTCTAATAAAATGGAAGTTACTTATTATGAAAATTTCTGTGATAACTTTTAAAGGCTTCATCACCATAATTTTCTTCAAATTACTGCTAGAAGAGACTACATAACTTGATAGAGGAACAGATAAAATGGTTAAAAATTGTAAAGGATTAAATCTAAGATGAGTCCAACTGAAACAATAAAAAATACTGATGAACAAAAAGCCCATCATGCATCTCTGTAAACAAATTTTCCTATTACCTTAAATAGTCTTAGAGCCTCAATCCATATCCTCATTTACAACTACATACAGTTTAAATTCCGTTGTAATACTAATTACCACTTTTGAGTTGTTGCTATTTGAGAGCAACTTATGTACATTTTGCTCACTTTTTACCCTGGGTTTGAAGATTTGTGATTTTTTTATTAATTTCAAATTTGCCTAGTTAATAAGTTGAAAGTAAATATTCGGAATTGTGTGCACCACAGTGTACAACTACTTCTTGCGATCCAAAAATCGTGATAAGTATGATACGGCAATACCAGCAGCTTTAGGGATGATGCCAGGCAGGAACAGACTTGCTGCAATGCCCACTCCGTCCACTACCATACCGAGTGTAGATCGCTTTGACTCGTCGTCATTCTTCATCTCTCCTTTCAGACTTTCAATCTCTACATTCATCTGAGCCGCTCTTTCCTTAAACCCTTCTTCCATCAGAATCCTCTGTTCCTGCAACACACAAACCACAAGATATGTGACCGCTAAATTCAGTTCAATGTTACCTTCACTATATAAGCGCACACTATGTTGTTACAAACAAAATGCTTTGGAAAACAACAAGGAGACGCTCAGGAAACAATTGAAAGGAACATTCCTGCTCATCATTTGCCATATGTCACAAAGCCATCAACTGTTACCACAATTTGATTCGATTATGATTGTCAATGAATTAAAAATCAGCGCCTTATTCATCTTGATGCGTCTTAATTGATGTTCAATTCTGATCTTAATTTTGCATTTCTATAGCCTACATTATATAATAAATGTTTTTGGTTTTTTTTACCAACTTGATCACTTGCTTTTAAAATGAAATGTTACACTAAGCCTAATGTATTCTTATTAGAGGTGCCAGACTGAATACTAATCTGTAATCCTTTCTCACAGTACACTAGCATTCCATTCCTCCAGCAGAATGGAAATCGACTTATAGGACATTTTCAATCAGTATAAACAAATTAATTATTTTATCACTGCAATTCTGTAGCAAGATTAGTCAGGACACTGTTGGGATTCTGTGTGTAGAGTATTATGACTCATATGTTTAGCTGCTGGTGAACAGGGTGATAGGAAAGGAGAGGGGTGAGAGCCCCCTGCTGGGCAAACAATACACACCTCTCCACAATAACACTGGCACAGAGATAAAACAAAGAGCACAACTATTTCTATTGCTTTTGTTTGATTTGTTCACTGTAAACAACTGAAAGTCAGTACATTTTGACAATAAACCTGATTTGCAATGGGGGTTGAATAATTTTGATTGCAACTGTAACAATAAAATAAAAACATTTAAACCTAGTATGCCAGCTTAAAAAAAGAAATACTTATTTAAAAAAAAGTGTAAATTCTTAAAGCTCTAAGTGTTGACTTTCATATAAGCCATTAACCATTACTGTGGAGTGACCTCACAAATAAACTCAAACACGGGCATCCCAAAAACAGGTGGAAATTCCATTTCTCTGCCTCTTAGAATTAATATCATATTTGTGTATTCAAAGGCAAAAAGATCCACATTGATCTTCTAAAGAACCCATATGCTATTTTTAGTTCCCTAACATACAAGTATATATATGACTACATCAAAACATGCATTTCATAAAACTTTTGGCCAAATGGCTTTTATCAATCAAGTTAAGAAAAGGACTTTGAATAAACACATAGTAACACATTTTCAATTATTAAATATTTTGTAACAATGTATTTATGACAATACATGGACGTTTACTGCAGTCAAGCTTTTTCTGTGTCTGACTCTTAAATGTTTGTTTGTGCATAAAGTATTATACATTAATATCCTATGTAGTCAGCATATACAGAGAATAGCGAGTGTAGGAACTCTGCCAGCAATATAACCCCTAAAATATTACCTTTCTTGTCTGACCCATAAACCATACCATGTAAGGTCAACAAAGGGTTAGTGTAGACATTTCTTGCTTACATAAATTCAATTTTCTGCCTGTCTGGGAGGGTCATAAAGTGTCCTCTAAAGCTCACATTAGGTTCTAATCTGGAAGACCTACAACCAGGATGGCCCCAACGCACAAGCCCCCAGGCCATTCTGAACCAAGGGGGCAGAGTCAGGAAAGACAAGACTGTCTCTCAACAAAGACAAAAAGTCCTCCAAACATCTGGTTAAAAATCCCAAGAAGCACTGTCCTTTCAAACACATAAAATCTGAGAATTTGTGTGAAAACACAGGAAGTGTGAAAATGTGTAATCTCATCTTTTTTCAAAGGCATAGGAATGATGCACAACTTTCCTATTTTTTATTTAACTTTGCTTTTAACAAATGAGTTCTACAAACCATCAGATTCACCAAATTTGATGTAAATAAAATCTTTATGATAACAGGGAAATTATTACTATTTCTTAACTTATAACTTAAATTACAATAATCATGTCATAGCTCATTTTGAGATTATTTTATTAATTAAACTGATGCCCTGTTTGAAAAAAATCATTATTATTAAAATTTCTAGTATTTTAATTAATAATAATTTTAATTCTCTCACTCTACAGGAATGATCTGGGGAAGTAATTTCTGGGTAATTATGAGAAATATTCCTGAAGATATTCATGAATGATAATGATAATGATAATGAGTCTTTGTTTATCACATATGTGTACCCCTGCATGTCAGGAGCCTTAACCACCAAGCCACAACTGCCCCAACTTTAAGACGACAACTTAAAGTTGGTACATGTTTGTGTGGAACACCTAAGAAATAAATGATAGTCAAATTTTTGCCAAATAACTGACTGGAAAACCTACTGTGGGTACATAAATAAAAACCTAACCTGAAACATTAAAATGTGGCATTGCTTTGTGATATTCCCTGCTTGTTATTCCCTCTGTGCAATATAACACATGATGTATTGTTACTTAATATATTTAATCAAAAATGCTTGGTATTAACATAAAAAAGTATTGATGTCTGTCATTTCTTACTCTAAGTTTAGCATCCAGCACTCGTTCGTTATCCTCCTTTGCTCTCGCACTCTCTTTCTCCATGCGTTCCAGCAGCTGGGTTACGTGTTGCTCATAGGTCCTCTTCTGGTCCTGTAATGTCTGTTCTTGAAACTGCTTCATCTCCTCTAAAGATTTGTTCTTCTGCTCAAGAACCTCCTTTTTCAAACGCTCCACTGAGAAGTACATAAACAAAAATGAGTGTACATATGAGTATGCACACAGAGAAATAGAGCTGTGAAACATTTTGAAACATTGTGAGGTGGATCCAGGGGCAGCAGGGCCACAGGGGCATTAGCCCCAGCTGAAATCTGATTGGCCCCTGAAGTGTCCCTGTCCTGTCACTTGTTGGTTCAATACAGTTTTATTAACCATGCAAGCTTAATGGTAAGTTACAATTCAATACGTTACCTAATGATTGAATGAACATTCACCTACTGTCACAAAACCTCTGTTTGCCTGATTGTCTCTGTTATGTTGTTCTTTTAGCCAAACCACCGGCTAAGACATATTGGGTAGTTTAATTGGGGTAATTGTTTTATTATTGGGGTAATTTGGTAACAAATTGAAATGTTGGTTTAGATATTGTGACATGTCTTGTTAAATTTTAATGGTACAATTTGTAATGGACAGAACTTGCTGATCCAGCCTGCTGCTTTGCTTAAAAATAAAGTTATAAATATACTGTACAGTGGTGCTTGAAAGTTTGTGAAAGCTAGAATTTTCTATATTTCTGCATAAATATGACAAAAGTCCTAAAATTAGAAAAAGGGAACCCAATTAAACAAAAATATTATACTTGGTCATTTATTTATTGATGAAAATGATCTAATTTTACATATCTGTGAGTGGAAAAAGTAGATGAACATCTAAGCAGTTAATTTGAGGATGAAATTAGAGTCAGGTGTTTTCAATCAATGGGATGACAATCAGGTGTGAGTGAGCGACCTGTTTTATTTAAAGAACAGGGATCTATCAAAGTCTGATCTTCACAACACATGTTTGTGGACGTGTATCCTGGCACATGGAGACAAAGGCAAAGTGTATCATGGCACAAAGGAGATTTCTGAGACCTCAGAAAAAGTATGTTCATCAGGCTGGAAAAGGTTACAAAACCATCTCTAAAATGTTTGGACTCCACCAATCCACAGTCGGACAGAGTGTGTGCAAATTGAGGAAATTCAAGACCACTGTTACCCTCCCCAGGAATGGTCGACCAACAAAGATCACTCTAAGAGCTAAATGTAATAGTCTGCAAGGTCACAGAAGGACCCAGGGTAACTTCTATGCAACATAAGGCCTCTCTCACATTGGCTAATGTTCATGTTCATGATTCCACCATCAGGAGAACACTGAACAACAATGGTGTGCATGGTAGGGTTGCAAGGAGAAAGCCACTGCTCTCAAAAAGAACAAACGAAAAGCTGCCCTTTTGCAGTTTGCTAAAGAACATATGGACACTCCAAAAGGCTATTGGAAAAAGGTTTTGTGGATAGATGAGAACAAAAAGGAATTTTGTGGTTTAAATGAGAAGTGTTATGTTTGGAGAAAGGAAAACACTGCATTCCAGCATAAGAACCTTATCCCATCTGTGAAACATAGTGGTGGTAATATCATGGTTTGGGCCTGTTTTGCTGCATCTGGGCCAGGATGATCATTGATGGAACAATACATTCTGAATTATACCAGTGAATTCTAAAGGAAAATGTCAGGACATCAGTCTGTGAACTGAATCTCAAGAGAAAGTGGGTCATGCAGCAAGACAATGACCCTAAGCACACAAGTCATTCTACCAAAAGAATGGCTAAAGAAGAATAAAGTTAATGTTTTGGAATGGCCAAGTCAAAGTCCTGACCTTAATCTAATAGAAATGTTGTGGAAGGACCTGAAGCAAGCAGTCCGTGTGGGGAAACCCAACATCATCCCAGAGTTGAAGCTGTTCTATACTGAGGAATTCCTCCAAGCCGATGTGCAGGACTGATCAACAGTTACTGAAAGCGTTTAGTCGCAGTTATTGCTGCACGAGGGGGTCACATCACATACTGAAAGCAAAGGTTCACATACTTTTGCCACTCACAGATATGTTATATTCGATCAATTTCCTCAATAAATAAATGACCAAGTATGATATTTTTGTCTCATTTGTTTAATTGGGTTCTCTTTATCTACTTTTAGGTCTTGAGTGAAAATCTGATGTTGTTTTTGGTGATATTTATGCAGAATTATAGAAAATTCTAAAGGGTTCACAAACTTCCAAGCACCACTGTATATCTCATGTGGTTGACTGATTTCAGGTAATTAATGTCTCGTTCTTTACTATTCATAAATAAATAAACTCACCACAGTCAGTGTTAGGTAAAGCTATAATGAACGTTATTTTTGTAGGCTGATTAATTTCTTGTTAGCTTATTAATGTTATGCATATTCTGAACTAACCTCACAGGTGTTACCCAATTATGTTCAAATTTAAAATGAGTGTTTTTCGTGGGTGCTATTAATCTGCAATAATACATGATGTTATTCATGACAGAGCACTCAGTCATGTTAGCCTAGTGACACTTTTTGGAGACAAACAGCACATATAAGCTCATAGTTATATTTATAGTTAAATTGTAAACACACAGCTGCAGCCCCGACTGCTGCACCATTCTGTCTCTGTGCAGTCTAGTACAGAATTACATGTTTGTGACTACAAATTGCAGAAAAAATTATATTTTAAAAGATATTTCTATGTCAACAACAACAACAACAACAACAATAATAATAATAATAATAATAATAATAATAATAAACAAACTCATCGGTTGGGTCATTTTTAACCTCTAGGTCTAGGTAGGGAAATATACTCAATATACTGGGTTAAAAATAACCCAACATTGGGAAAGTGCTATAACAACCCTTAGTTACTAATTGGTAACTACATATATATTTAGCTTGCTAGCTGGTGAAGCTAAACATTGTTGGAATGTAACATTAGCTTGTGTAACACATTTTCATCAAACTGCTCAGCTGAACTACCAACTTAACTAGCTAGTATCTGAGAAAGTTAATGTTAGCTAGTTAGTAGCAATTCAGCTAGTTGGCAGTTTGTTACTGTTAACATTAGACAAACAATGTAATGTTTTTTTGGCAGCATATCTAACTTTCATGGACTGCTTCTTTCAGATGGTGGACAAAAGTAGCAGTCTGTATTGTAGACTGTTGTATCTGAATATTAAGTCACAATTAAACCTAAATATATTTATGTTAATTGTATTGATTTATGTTAAAGAGGAAAACATGTGTCTATATTATTATACGGAAATGTTGTATTGTATTTGGCCATGTATGGATAGTAAAGTGAAGTAGCTTTATTCAGATTTATGTTGTGTCTGTGTTGAATAGGGCCTCTTTACAGCCTTTACATCCATGAGTATAGGTAAAAGAGGTAGGTGTGTGTGTGTGTGTGTGTGTGTGTGTGTGTGTGTGTGTGTGTGTGTGTGCCTGTACCTTCCTTGTATTGCTCTGCTTCAGTCAGGCGCTGATCAGCTAAAAGAATATTATTCACAAACTGATCCTTCTCCCTCAGATACTCATGCAACACTTCCTCACTCTGTAAAACACACACACACACAAACACACACACACACACACACACACACACACACACACACACACACACACACACGCACACACACACACACACACGCACACTATTGCCTCATGTATTGCATCTATGTAATTGTTCTAATTTTCTTGTTCAGACAAGAAAGAAAATGTATTTGCTGTCATACCATCATCTGTTTGTGTGTGCGTGCTCTGTATTCATTTGTGCAGCTCTGGAGTTTATCACGGTACTCTGTGTATCCTCCAGGGTGCATAAATGAACCATCATTTACAGCCTCCTCCAGAGGAGTAAACACCTGTGTCAGCTCCAGCTTACACACATTTGAACATTCCTCACGATTCTGACCACACAGCTCCTGATACACAGTCTGGATCTCTTCCTTGTAGTGGAGAGAGAGAGAGAGAGAGAGAGAGTGTTTGTGTGTGTGATAGTAAACTAATGTTAATGTTAGATGTTTCTATAAATATTATTTTATAGTCCTACAGACTGATTTTATTTCTCTGTGTGTATTTGTGCGTGTATGCTTTGTGTTTGTAAGGTACCATGAGCTTCAGCTGTGCTTTTTGCTCAGTATCATTGAAGGAAATGCTGATGAAGGCATCGATAGCTGCAGTCTCTGCTTTTCTGTGGATGTCTGATAGTACAGATGGGTCAAGTGGAAAGCACACTGACTCAAAAACCTGACTCTGGTAGACCTGCAGGCCCTGTTCCACTGCTCGCTCATTCTGGATCTGAGCCAAAGACACCACTGCATTCTCCAGACAAGGAATCCGGCCACTACGAATTGCCTCCACATACACCTCCGCTAGACTGCACAGAGCTGACAAAACAAATAAAAGCAACATTTACCATGTAGCAAAGATTCTGAATTTTTTGACACTCATTCAGAATGCAGCTGTAACGGGTGATTACTGACCACTGCCGATGAGCATCCGCCCCCCTGTTAAGGTTTTTGGCTTGGCACTGCTAAACACATAGCTGCAGAACTCCTGAGCACGCTGCAGAAATTGTGGCCTGAGATCCGTCTCAGACAGCTCCTCCATCCTTGCCAGGTCATCATCTCCGGCTGGCCGTGGGAATACAAAACACCGGCGTTCTGCGAAAAAGTGACGCAAACAGCGTCTGGGCAGGTTGAACTTCTCAATACTAGAGGAAGAACCTAGAAATTTAAGAAAGGATTAAGGTTTAAACATGAGTTTTTCATTTTAGTCATAGTAGGACACATTTATCTAGGAGCCAGTATGTAAATCAATTTACACCTTCCAGGGCTTATCTCACCTGTTCTGTGTATGTGTGCAATACAATTGTAAAAAAAAAAATCTAGCTGGGCTAAAGAATACATTATTAAGAGGTGTGGTTGGGTAATAAGCACTCAAATCTGCTCCTCTCATTCTTTAAAAAAATAAAAAATAAAACTAAGTGAGCACGGTGGCTCAATATGAGAGGAAAAACCTAAAAAAAAAAGGAATAGGGTTTAAAATGTAGACTGTGTATGTGTCATTTTAGTCTTCAATCTTTAATCAATGTATGACATATTTCTTCTCTCACTTATTCTGTGTATGTGTGCAGTACAAATGTCAAAAGGAGTTGGTTTATAAGGAATACATCATCAGGAGGTGTGGTTATGTTCAATCAAATCCGCTCCTCTCCTTCTTTTTAAAAACTGAGTGAGCATGGTGGACCGAGGATAGATTTCACATCAATGTTTACAGATAACTGATGACAAATGTAGTCCTCTGGGCAAATGTGTTGTCGGTCTTGTAATTTTTGTGCCGTTCACACACAATACCCTTACAAGTG
This sequence comes from Ictalurus punctatus, assembly GCF_001660625.3. Classification (NCBI taxonomy): domain Eukaryota; kingdom Metazoa; phylum Chordata; class Actinopteri; order Siluriformes; family Ictaluridae; genus Ictalurus; species Ictalurus punctatus. The sequence continues at coordinate 13,700,512 of NC_030435.2, forward strand.
GCTAATTCCTCTATAATTTTTTAAGTGATTAATGCTGCATTGAGTGTCTGATTTACTTTAGAGAACTTGTTTCCTACACAGTAAACTATGTTGTATTTAGTCTTTTCTGTTTTTTTTTTAGTATTTTAGTGAAGCAGCCTATTTATGTGGAAGTGAGGTGAACTAAATACATCACAAACACGATTTGCTAAGTGGGGTCTCACCAGGTAACTACACAAGTGGGTAAGTACAGGTAAGTACACAAATTCTGATCCAAGTGGGTTTAGAAATGCCACTTTGGTGGCATACTTTGAATGAAACACCACCTGTTGAATCAAGACAGGAGCTTTTATTTCTTACAGTGAAAATACTGGATTGGTACAAATTGAGATATTAGTTTATGCCCAATCCAAAAAAACTCCCAAAGCTGCCCTTATAAGAGCAAATTATTCATGCGCCTGAAAATAACAACCTGCAAGTCTCAAATGATCAGAACACAGTCAACAAATAATTTCTAAATAATTTGTAGTATAACATTTAATATTGCATAGAATTAATACACATTTTATGAACATAAAATGCTCAACTATATTGGAGGCCATTGCAATCTACATTTTACAATCTGAAGATTGTAACAAAATTGTAACAAATTGTGACTATAAACCATATATTTCAGTTATTAAATTTGTCTATATATTATTAGTGATTGCCAGGCTGCAATTGGTTTTCTAATGCAGAATGATGCTCTGCTCTGCTCTGGTGGGTTTTTAATGATTAATTTTATGATCCTTGTACTTGAAAAAGCACAGAAGTGAACATTAAAGTCTGATATTTGAACCACAGTTTATTGAAAATTTACTTTTATTAAAAAAAAAGCATTTTCTACTGCAAAAATTCAAAATGACCTACGTTAATTAAATTATATATAAGTCTGTAACTGGTTGTTTGAAAATAGCCATAAATGCAGGAATATTTAGAAACCATAGCACCTGTCTTTGCTCACCAGCTTTAAGCGCCAAAGCACTTTCCAGATATTCATCAGCTGTGATAGCCTTGCCTTCCTTCTCCAACTTCAGCGTGAAGTCTCGCACAGACCAGATGAAGGAGGGGAAGACTCGCATGAACTCTGCTGAGTCATCATCGTCAGCACCTCTCTGTGCTTTCACTTGGATGTTCTCAGTCAGTTCTGTCACAAAGCTGCAGGGAGTATTGTTCAAGAAAACAGCAGTATCATGTGTATCTTGTGTTTGTGTACTGTATTTGTGTGTTATTCAGTAAAGGATACTGTAGCTTCTCAAGTGCATTGTTGTCTATGACCCCAAGGCTGTTGTAGACCAGAGTGCTACTGAGCAGGACAGCCAGGCAGAAGATCCATGTGTCATGCTTTTCATCACCCTAAAAGCCATTAAAAGTGATTTGGTGTGCTTAAATGATCTGACACAGATCATCACACTCTATAAAGCTGACTATCATTTTTCCTCAATCATCAGTACAAGCAATCATTAAAAAACTAGCTGCACAAAAAACAAACTATACATACACACTGATAAGCCATAACATTAAAACCACCAACATGTGAACTGAATGACATTGATCATCTTGTTACAATGGCAGATATATTAGGCAGCAAGTGAAGAATCAGTTCTCAAAGTTAATGTGTTGGAAGCAGAAAAAAATGAGCAAGCATAAGGTTCAGAGCGACTTTGACAAGGACCAAATTGTGATGGCTAGATGACTGGGTCATACCATCTCCAAAACGGCAGGTCTTGTGGTGTGTTCTCGGTATGCAGTGTTTAGTACCCACCAAAGGTGGTCCATGGAAGGACAAATGGTGAACCATCTACAGCGTCATGGGCGCCCAAGGCTCATTGATGCATTTAGGGAGTGAAGGCTAGCTGGTCTGGTCCCACAGAAGTGCTACTGTAGCACAAATTGCTGAAAAAGTTAATGCTGTCTATAATAGAAAGGTGTCAGAACACAGAGTGCATCACAGTTTGCTGTGTATGGACCTGCGTCGCTGCAGGCCAGTCAGAGTGCCCATGCTGACCCCTGTCCACCGCTAAAAGTGCCTACAATGAGCAGATGAGCATCAGAGCTGGACCATGGAGCAATGGAAGAAGGTGGCCTGGTCTGATGAATCACGTTTTCATTTACATCATGTGGACGGCTGTGTGTGTGTGTGTGTGTGTGTGTGTGTGTGTGTGTGTGTGTGTGTGTGTGTGTGTGTGTGTGTCGCTTACCTGGGGAAGAGATGGCACCAGGATGCACTATGGAAAGAAGGCAAGCTGGCAGAGGCAGTGTGATGCTCTGGGCAATGTTCTGCTGGGAAACCTTGGGTCCTGGCCTTCATGTGGATGCTATTTTGATACATACTACCTACCTAAACATTGTTGCAGACCAAGTACACCCCTTAATGGCAACGATATTCCCTAATGGCAACGGCTTCTTTCAGCCAGATAATGCTCCCTGCCACACTGCAAAAATTGTTCAGGAATGGGTTGAGGAACATGACAAAGACTTCAAGTTCAAATTCCCCAGATCTCACCCTGATCAAGCATCTGTGGGATATGCTGGACAAACAAGTCTGATCCATGGAGGCCCCACCTCACAACTTACAGGACTGAAAGGATCTGCTGCTAATGGCTTGGAGCCAGACACCACAACACACCTTCAGAGGTGATACAGTATACGAAGGGGACCCAACAATTCCCGGAATTGTAAAACAAAGTAATTCAAAGTACTCTCCTTGTGATGCGATACACACGTTTCCCAGAACATTTTTTCCTGATGCTCTCCCTAAGCACTTCGATGTTAAAACGCTTACATTGATGTGCTTAGGTGTCTATGGAAACAATGCACCTGCTCACACTGTGTTGACAACCAAGGAGTTAATAACCAGAAACAATGCAGTTATCACATCACATCCTCCATGCAACTTATTTTTGTTCCCGAAATTAAAAAATGAGACTGAAGGGAAAAATATTCGCCACCGTGGAAAAAATCCAGAAAAAAAACTCTTTAAAAAAAAGTCTCTAGACATGATAACAAAAGATGACTACAGGAAATGTTTCCAGGAATTGGAGAAATGCTGGGACAAGTTTATAGCATCACATGGAGAATACTTTGAAGGGGATTAAAGGACAAATGCTATAAAAAAAAAAAAAACCCACTAGTTTAAAAACAAAAACAATTCTGTGAATTTTTGGGTCCTCTCACGTATATATATGTAGTATTTCCTTAATGCCTTTTAGGCCTGTATGACAGGTCTAAAAATATTACATTTGTGTGTGCATTTGAAATAAATAAGTAATTGAACTTTACAGCATAATCTGTATTTAAAAATGCAGTATATAAAAACTCATTGCAAATTATATGTTTCATAACCGATCAGGTGCTTTACATTAGTTAGTCTTCTCACGTGTTGCCCATACCTTGTGCACATCCCCGAGTCCCTCAGTGTCCAGCAGCACCAGAGTGTGTCCTGTTTTAATGGGGTGTGGAACGCACCACATCCAGATGCCTTTAGTTTTTGACTCTATGGTGCTGCCTAGTGCAAAGCCTGAAACAACCACAAAAAATATATTATTACCCATGTTGCTATATATATTCTTTTGTAATATTATATACTATATATTACAGATATACATAAATATACATGGTTAGACTTCTTTAGACACCTTCCAGTCAGGAAACCACAAACTAGACTGTCATAAGTCGGCCTATCAAGCTGATTCTGAACAACATGCCACAAATGTTTAGTTATTTTTCAACACTTAAACAATTAAGTAAACTTAATCAATAGAGTACATAGCTGGACTATCAAATTTAACTGAAAGCACAGCTGATCTCCTGTTATTTGACAGCTGATCTGACACACAAGAGTCACTAGAATTCAGATAGAATGGTGCAAAAACATTTTTTAAAAATCCAATGAGCGGTAGTTCTGTGGTCGGAAAGGAGACTGGTTTGAGCTCACAAGAAGCCTATGGGCCCTCAATAATCACTCTTTAGAGAAAAGAACCTCAGAAAGCACAACACATCAAAGTTTGAGGTGGACAGGCTGAAAAAATAAAAGATGACATCTGGTTACACTCCTGTGAGCTATAAACAGGAATCTGAGGTTACAGTGGGCACAGGCTCACCGAACCTGAACAGCTGAGGGTTGGAAAAATATCACTTGGTCCTTTCCCAATCTTCAGCTGATCAGTGTTGGTGAGTCTGTGCTCAATGTAACCTCAGGTTCCTGTTTTTGGCTCACAGGACTGGAAGCTGTTGTTTTTTGCATTATAAAATACTGTATAATTATATTATTCAAATATTATAGTTAGGAGCATCTACAGTATTCCATTTTACTTCAGCAAAAATTCTATTAAGTAAAACTCATACCATGTAGGCCTACAGCACAATCCTATATGAATCATACATTTGCTTAAAACCAAGACATCTGATTTGTCGTCTACTTTCAGTGCCCTACTTTGTTCTTTGTGCCTCCAAATAAGCGTACAGTGTGTTTTTTTAGGACCAAGAGAGCCATGTGTGTAATTTCAGTGTAAAGAATAAACTATTACTGCGGAATGAATAAATAATGTGAAGCCTTAATTCTCACATCCCTCCATGTTTCCTGATCTCTTCATCTCTCTGTTACCTAATGTGCTCGATGTTTATACTTCATAATCGTATAATTAATAATTTACTTTTACACATACCAAACTGTCACAGTATGAAAGATAAATAAATAATTTTGCTATTACATTTTCCCTATTACATCGCCTGATCAGCAACTCACAGCTGCTCTATGACTCTAAAGTGCCATAGGTCATTTGGTAATCACACATTTCAAGCTTTATTTTTTTTCTTATTCTATTTGCAGATAATTTTGCTTCTTTCTAGAAATAACTGCTTAAAATGAGCACAATTATCTGCCAAAACAAGACTATTTAAAGCTTGAAATGACTAAAAAAATGCCTAGAAATAGGTTTAATAATCTTATATTTGGTTTACTGGAATATTATAATAGAAAATACTAGCTAAATGTTCAAGATATTTTCACTTGCTAAGATTTTTTAAAATGTTTTTTGCATTGTGTTTGGTGAAAAACATAAAACATTGTTTTTTTTGCATTGTGTATATGGCAAAAAGTTTGACCAATACTTGACCATCACACCCATATGTGCTTTTTGAGCATCCCATTCCAGATTCAATCCCCTTTGCTGGTATAATAACCTCCACTCTTCCATGAAGGCTTTCCACTAGATTTCAGAGTGTGGCTGTGGGGATTTGCCCATTCAGCCACAAGAGAATTAATGAGGTCAGGCGCTGATGTTGCGTGACAAGGCCTGGGGCGCAGTTGGATTTCCAGTTCATCCTAAAGCTGTTTAGTGGGATTGAGGTACAGGACTCTGTACAGGACCCTCAAGTTCTCCATCCATCCATCCATCCATCCATCTTCAACTGCTTACTCCTTTTCAGGGCAACAGTTTGGGGAAGACCCATATATAGGTGTGATGATCAGGGTTCCACAAACTTTTGGCCATATAGAGTATATTCATTAATTCAGTCAGTCATCTTCAGTAACTGCTTTATCCTGGTCAGAGTTGCAGTGAATCCAGAGCACTGGGTGTGAGGTGGGAATACACCATATAAGGGATGCCAGTCCATGTACACACACATTCACACACTCATTCAAACCAAGGGGCAATTTAGCAATTTACCTACTGGGATGTTTTTAGGAGGTGGGAGGAAACCCAAAGGAAAGCCACACAGGATATTGGAAAAACATGCAAAACTCTATACAGACAGTAACCTGAACACAGGATCAATCAAACCAGGGACACTGGAGCTGTTAGACTTTTTTTTTTCAATGTTTAGAAATTACTATAACTTAATTTTGCCCAAACCCCTTTAAACAATGTCTGTAAAAGTCTTCTGACAGCTTTAAAGGACATAAAGGCCAAAATAGTACTGAGGAGTATTGAATTAACCTAGACTGCTAGATGTGTAATATGTTCTTCACATGTTGATTCTTACCTGTTTGTTTTCCTGCTAAGCGGTTCATGAGGTAAGACTTCCCCGTGCGGTAAAGCCCTACCACAGACACTACAATAACTGGCTGAGTGATCCCATCCAGAATCTCTTTAGCTTTCTTCATGACACATAGCCGTCCTTCAGAATCGCTGCTAATCAGACATACTGGCTCATCCATGGTTTTGAACATCTGAACATCATCACCACAACATAACAGAACACAACACAACACAAAACAACACAATTAAATAATGTTTAATTCCAAAACAACACCAAGACAAACACATTACATTAATGTAATATTCATACAAAATTAGCTATGGTTTTGCGCTAGACAGTAATATAACCAGCATTATTGATTTTATCACCATTTTTTAAACAACATTTAAGACACACTAGGGGCAAGTGATTGTGTCACAGGGCTTGTGGTTGTTTTGTGGTTGTTTTGTGAAGTCTTGCATGAACTTCCTCAGGCTTCTAGGTTTTCCTTATTTCAATGTTCTAATCCATCATGTCTCTAGTATTGTGGTTCATCATGTCTGACCAGGATAAGGGTCAACTATAAACCAAAAGGCAATATACAACAGTAGAGTATCGCTAAAATATTTACTTTTAATCTATTATGCTTTTGGAGAGCTGAGTTCATGATATGTTGAAGGCTTCCAGGACTTGTGATGATTTTGAAACTCATTCAAGAACTAGTGGGTACTGGCTTTGGCAATGTAGACAACAATGCAATATAAGGGCATGTAAATGCCCTGCAGGTGTACGCCTTAGTGCCGAAACATACCCTATGTATCTACTTAAATGCAAATGACTATGTCTGTCAAAAATCTTAGCATGTTCCTGTCGTATATACTCAACATGCATTCTTGCATTCCTGTGGTGCTAATAAAGCTGAGTGTTCAAGAGGGCGATAAAGAGTCTTTAAACCTTTTTTTAAAAAAAATGTTTCCAGTGACATTACCCGTTCCTGAAAGCTGGAGTTGGTAGTACAGTGCTTTATAAAGTCAAAGAGCCATGCAAGCATTTCCAGAATAGCAAGGTAGCAATCGCAGCAACCCCTTCTCTCAGAACAGAACACGCAATTTCTTTGCTGTGCAGTGGAGTGCATATCCAATGACATATTATATACGATTTTATGAATTAGCCTACTTTTCCGTTATAATGAGAGACTTTGTAAGATGATGGTTTATTGAGAAACTAACCTCTGCCCTTAGCTGACTATAGCGCCCCCTGCTGCAATGCTTAGCATGCAGCATGTGCTTGCTTTGCTTTATAAATTCTGCTGTGATGTTTCTGAATGCAACGACGCATGAAATCTGCTTTGCGTAGCTCGAAGCGTACAGTCCTGTGAAAAAGTATTTGTGATCTGATTTCGTCTGTTTTTGTGTACATCTCATACTAAATTGTTTAAGAGATTAAAACAAAATCTAAGATAAAAGAAAGGCAACCTGAGTAAACACAAAATGCAGTTTTTAAACGATAATGTTGCAAATGTTGATATTGTAGCAAAAAAGTTATCCAATACCAACTGGGCTTGTGTGAAAATATATTTGCCCCTGGAGTTACTAATTCCCCAAATCTATGAAATTGCATTCATAATGGTTATATTAAGATTATAAATGAGAACATATAGTGAATGACACCCTAATAATGACACTCACTTACTGAGATGGGAGCTACACCGTGATTTTGCTCAATTGCAGCAAAAAGTGAGGGTGTTTCATGCTTATTATTTTGCTTTAAATGTGCTAAGACCATAACCTAAGCTAATTGGCGCTTGCACTTTTGCCGCAGAGCACACACTACTTCTCCTTCTATGGCAAGCCATTTTATCATGTAATGCCCCTGGCTCTACTAGTCATAATTTAGTTTTGACTAGACAAAATTCCAATGCCAGATATCTCTTCAGCAATTTTGACTCGTCGGGTATCTACAACATAATTATGACTAGTCATAATTTACACTGAAGATATTGACAATGTTATTTTGACTAGACATATACTTCCATTGACTTACATTAGAAAATGTTCCTGATATCTACAAATGAGTTTTTACCAGTAGAAACTGTAATTAAAGATATCTATCATTCATTTTGCACTTTGTATAATTCTAATTAGAGATATTTCAAATTGAATTTTCACTAGTACAAAATGTATTTCGAGATATTTATATTTGGTTTCTGACTAGTCACAATTCAATTTTAAGATATCTTAAGTTCCTCATCATTAAAGATATCCAAAATACATTTTAGATATCTGAAACTAACATATAACTAGTCAAAATACAATTGTATTTATCTTGAGTATGATTTATGTCTAGATCAAACTTAATTAAAGATATCTTGAATTTAATTTATTATTAGTCAAATCTTGTTTAAAGACTTCTATAATGTAATTATAGATATCTCAAATGGATTTGTGAGCAGAACAATCTTTATTTAAAGAGATCTGCAAATGTAATTCTGACTAGGACAAATCTCAATAGACATATCTTGAATTACCATTCTGACTAGTCGAAATTATTTTACAGATATCTAAATTATGTATTCAAATCACTCTGTTGTTAAGTGAGAGTTTTCACCGCATTTTGTGACAGGACACGTTCACACATGGCAGTGCTCAACCATTTTACGGCAAACAAGAGTGCACGGCTGCGTCCAAAACCACGTACTTACTTACTACATAGTATTTCGGCTATCATATAGTAGGTAAGTAGCGGTTTGGGACGCAGCCCATGGCTTCAAGCAGTTGTCTATTTGCACATATAGCATGACTAATAATTAACTGCACTTGAAGCTTTTGTAAAATTAAAAATGAAACACCCAAAACTGTAAACGGTACCATAACGAAGACCAACTGTATGTTGATACGTGAAATTCTGGAGAGAAATTCGGACATAATGACCTGTGCCGTTAATCGTTCTATTTTCTATAACATGTAAAACAGGAACATGAAAGGAGAATTCTACAAGCAACTCCTGTAAACACTTAATTTAAGACTAATCACACTATTGTCTTACTCAGAATAAGGTCAATAATTAGATGATTGCTGTCCATGTAAACGTAGTCATGTTTCATTTTAGTAGCAAGAAAACTGTTTTTTTGTCAAAAGTCATTCCACTTTTGACAACAACCAGTTTTCTTAGTTGCGCCACCTATGTTACTATGGCAACCAGTAGAAGGAACGCCGACTGACGGCTTCATAGCACAGCGACTGGCGACTTGGAGATATAAAATCGCTGTACGTTTGAACGCACCATGAATGCACCAGAGACCCTTTTACAACACGAGCGCCGAGCTCCACAGGAAAGGTGACGCAATAAGAATACCTAGCACTCTGATTGGACAGGAGATGGGCTTTACCCACGAGCGATCCATCCAGATGAAACGAGATCCACCTTCGTGCTACGGACAAGCCAGTGGTTTTAGCTTAATTTAGCTCGCTAACCCTACCATGCTGCTTTTAGGTACACCCCTTTAGTGAATCTGTATGAGAACCTCAGAGCAGTTCTGTAAAATGCTATAAATATAGATGACGCTACCAAACAGGAAAAATAATAAAGAATAACAGAAACGCTTACACAGTAAAAATGCGCACAATAAAGTAAATCAACTGGAGTAACTCACAGATGATTGACGCGCAGAACAGCCACAGTTATACTAGATCAGACAGTAGCATACAGTTTCTGGTTTCACTATCTGACGTTGACGGGTGCGCGAGGCGGGGCTGTGGAAAGCCAAAAATGTCACAAAGAAACAAAATTCAGTTTAGTATAAAATTAAGAAATATATGCATCATTAATGACTACAAGTTTGTTAATGTAACTCTAATGTGTACAATATTTCTTTCGATGATCAAAAAAGTAAAAATTTCAATGTAATAAAAGTGTCTGATATTGTCTGAGGATGAATATTATTTTGACATTTGAGTGGAGAAAGCTTAATAATTTAATAATAAATATACAATTCAATTCAATTTTATTTCTATAGCGCTTTTTACAATGGACATTGTCTCAAAGCAGCTTTACAGAAACATATGAACACAGGATACAGATTTTAAATGTGTGAATTTATCTCTAATGGGCAAGCCAGTGGCGATGATGGCAAAGAAAACCTCCCTCAAACAATATGAGGAAGAAACCTTGAGAGGAACCAGACTCAAAAGGGGACCCATCCTCATCTGGGCAAACAACGAATAGTGTGAAAGTAAAGGGAAGATCATTATAGTTTTTATATGAAGTCTGTTTGTTGAACTGATCCACTGTTCACTAAAGGAGACTTGAGTGCAAAACTGCATGTGGTAATTGCAGTCCTAAAACCATAGCAGCAACCGTAGTCCCAGCAACCACATTGAAATTGTCCATGTGAAATTGAGGTCCAAAACATTCCAGTGGTACTTCAAGTGTAATTAATTGATCAGGGTTTGCAGTAATCAGGCCTGGTTGTGTCTAGTCCAGCTGAACCTCATTATGAATGCAGTTTCATAGATTTGGAGAATTAGTAACTATGGGGGCAAATACATTTTCACACATATTGGATATTATTGGATAACATTTTTGCTATTATAAATAACATTATCATTTAAAATATGTATTTTGTATTTACTCAGATTGCCTTTGTTTGATCTTAGACGTTTTCAATTTCTTAAACAATTTAGTATACACAAAAACATAAAAAGTAGATTTCATGCTGTCACGTTCAGAAATGTAACAGCAGAATGTATAAAACAACAAGCGCACGCTGCTATAGGGGGCGCTATAGTCAGCTAAGGGCAAAGTTTAGTTTCTCAGTAAACCATCATCTTACGAAGTCTCTCATTATAACGGAGATTATTATATTATTTATATTATTATAATTGTTACAAAGCAGGTTAATTCATAAAAACACACGTGATATGTAATTGGTTCTGCACTCCACAGTACTTTTTAAATTTAATTTCTGTATTTTTTTTTTAATTATTTACGAAAGATATGTGCAATTTGCAGCGAATGTCCAATTTAAAACCGCGGTGAATTAGACAGATAAAAATGAAAGCAGCTGCACCAACACCTCCCCCTCCTTAGCAACTTCAGCATTCCCGGCGTGCTAGACAGTACCATTGTGTAGAAGAAGAAGAAAATGTACCAAGTAATTTAAGGGTGTTTTCCACATAAAAAAAAAGAGGTCAAACTGGAGCACAAACAAAGACAGAGAACAGCTTTATCACGAAAGGAAAAAGTAAACATGTAAAGACAGTAAGACCTCCGTAAATAAACAGTGCTGAAGAGAGTTTCCGGTTAATTTTTTTTAAGGATAGGATCTCCACTAATTTCACTAATTTCCTACAGATTTGACAAAGATCAGTGAAATAAATGTTTAGCTATATCCTATCACCAATCCACAATGAATTATTTTAAAACTCATTTACACTGTTGGGAACACGTTTCATTTCTAAGTTGTTTAGCATAATTTATAAGTAAGAAGTTACGTGATGTATATTTAATAGCGGATAAAAGCATCTTTACCCCGATCAGAGTAGTAAAAATATACCCTTACCAAAAAAACAGACAATACAGGCCAATTCATTAGCTATAGACTACCATCCGGGTTTTTACTGTTGTTGTTGTTGTTGTTTATAATAATAACACCCCCAGTGAACGCGCTTACCTCGGCAGAGAGAGCAGTTGTATGGCTTGATGTTACGAAAACGTTTTACACTGGTCTAATGTGAAAGTACAAGCGATGTGAAAACAAGTCCTAAACAAGATCTTAAATAGGGCGTGAATCCTCCTCCCGTGTGAAAGTGAAAGCAAACGTAGTTAGCACTGCTTAAGGTAAAAGATAAATAATTAAACGTCCATTATTTGTACACATGTTACAAATAGTTTACGTTAAAGAAGGGATAAAACTTTCAAAGGTCGGTTTTCTCAAACCAGGATGCTGAAGCCGGCAGAAAAACGCTTCTGTTTTGATCGGTAATGATATAAGGACAGGTAATAACAATAACACTTGGTGCCTGTGGTTTCCCGGAAAGCTCTGTGTTATTGGAAAGGTCTGGGTGGCTTTACTATGTAAAGCATTCACAACTAGCCTGTACAAAGCCTCCCAGCTCTGTTTCTCTCTCAGTTTGGCGTACCTGCGGATCAAGTCATAGCATTAGGTAAGTGTTTGTTTGGTTGCTTTTGTTACAGTGATCTTCTAAATATGCTTTTACTGTGTATCTTGAAAATCTGTAAATTATACCTTACAGCCCCAATTAAGATCGAATAAATATTTTTCACATAACCTAAGTCAGCGATAAAAATATCCTTCACATTTGGATTAAGTAATCCTTTCACACTGAATATATTTCATTTGATCTACTTTTATGGTTGCAGCAGTTTACATAAAAAGTTGAAATTGCTTCAAACTACATTTATAACAAATGTAAATATAAGCAAATATAGTTTATTGCCGCTGCTTTAAAAATAAAAGGGGAGAAAGAACGTAATAGAATACCACACCTGAACATACCAGATTATCCAGTTTCTATTATAGACAACAAAGAATACAGAAGGGTTCCTGCGACACCGCTCATATCCATTAGTGTCAGTACCAAAATCAGCTGGGTGCCATGTTGTGCATATGCATGTATGCCACAACTTTCAACAAAGTCACAAAGTTAGATTTGTTACTTTGGCACAGTGAAAGACTAGGTTAGTCAGACACCTGGTCCCTATCGTGAAATGCCTCTCTACGAGGAGTGTATCCTCCTCTTGGGCATTACTTAGAAGCCTGCTCCTCTACAATGCTGTTAGAAGGACTGAATTAGAATACTGGTTATATATATATATATACACTATATGGCCAAAGGTTTCTGGACACCTGACCATAACACCCACATGTGGCCTCCCAAAAACTGTTACTACAAAGTTGTAAGCACACAATTGTCTATAATGTCTTTGTATGCTGTAGCTTTACTGAATTTAAATTCACTGGAACTAAGGAGCCTGAACTTCTTCCAGTATGATAATGCCCCAGTGCACAAAGCAAGAGTCATAAAGACATGGTTTGTCAAGGTTGGGGAAGAACTCAAGTGGCCTGCACAGAGCCCTGACCTCAACCCCACTGAACACCTTTGTGATGAATTGAAACACTTAGTGCACCCCAGGCCTCTTCACACAACATCAGTGCCCAACCTCACTAATGCTCTTGCAGCAGCTGAATGGAAACATCCTCACCGCCATGTTCCAGAATCTAGTTGAAAGATGTCCCAGAACCGTGGAAGCTATTATAAAACGGCAAAAAGGGGACCAACTCACTTTTAATGACCAGTGTTTTGGAATGGGTATGGGAATGGGAATGGATGTTCAAGCACACATGGATGTGATGGTCAGGTGTTCACAAACTTTTGGCCATATAGTGTACCTGTGCTGGTGTTTTATGAACAGCAGATAATGTCAATGGTCGTCTTCTATATGGAACCAGCACTGACCTGATGGGAACTCAGTGAGAAGGTTACAGGAAATGACAGCCAACAAAAGTATTTATATAAAATATTACATTATACAGTCACTTTGTAACTTTGTTTAAGGTACTGGCATGACTGTTCATGTGCAGAAGATGTCCAGGTCATTCTCATCGTATTGGTCAGAACGCATCTCAAGAATCTATTATGGTTTTCTTTATTTAATTAAAAGACAGTTTATGTTTCAACCTCTAGACTGCGGAGCTGGAGAGAACCATGTGCAGCCCAATGCCAGAGCCTATTTGTTTGGTGGAAAATGTGAACGGTTCACTGCGTGTGAGTGATGGAGCCATTGAGTACCTGTACAGGATTAACCAGCCGGTGGTGGTGGTGTCTGTGGTGGGACTGTATCGCACAGGAAAGTCTTACCTCATGAACCGCCTGGCAGGAAAACAAACTGGTGAGTTTGTTTTTAAAGGCATTTTTATCTACTGACAAGATTTGATCCCAGTTTGATCAGATAGTGCTGGAATGAATTGTTTGTCTTTTAGGACTAGTTAATTTCTTTGAGAAATGGACAGACAATAAACCCATTCCCAACACCCAATTGTGGGGATTTAGCAAGAAATCACATGTAGAGTAATATTGTTGAAAATTTTCCACAAGTGCAAATATTGCAACTCTTGGTTATGTAAACTGAACCTGATGAGGACACGGGATGTGCGTGCTCCAAATTGGTTTCATAAACAAGATATGTGCACATGTAACTATCCAATTCTTCTGTGTGTCACAACAATGTTGTCTACTATGGATGTTTTCAGGCTTTGCTCTTGGCAGCACCATTGAGTCGAAGACTAAAGGTATTTGGATGTGGTGTGTGCCACACCCCTATAACACAGGACAAACTCTGGTGTTGCTTGACACTGAAGGACTGGGGGACGTTGACAAGGTGATAACACCATCTCCATAGCGACACATTACATGCAATGTCCTGCGACAGTAACTATGCAGATTATACATTTGCATCTTTACCAAATTACAAGACAACACAATACAGTTAGGATTTTAAAAATGCACTGGTCATGTATTTAAAAAGCATTGAATAATGGCAAAAGCACTGACTGAATGATCTACAAAGAAAACTTTGGCTTGCACAGGATTCAGGTCAGTAAAATATATACATGAGCCATAAAAAAGAGCTAACAAAGTTTTGTAAGCACTAAATAAAAAAAAGACTTTATGACAGTAGTTAAGTAATTAAAATTAGGTTTCACAAACATTT